>NC_034409.1:25346019-25555005 GCF_002078875.1 Numida meleagris | reverse complement strand
CCGCAACTCTCCGCAACTCTCCGCAACTCTCCGCAACTCTCCGCAACTCTCCGCAACTCTCCTCTCCGCAACTCTCCTCTCCTCTCCGCAATTCTCCTCTCCTCTCCGCAGCTCTCCTCTCCGCAGCTCTCCTCTCCGCAGCTCTCCGCAACTCTGCAACTCTCCTCTTCTTCCATTGAAAACTTCCAGTAACACAGAATGCAACTTGTAAATAATTTCTGGCTTGGCAAGCTCTCGTGTGCTCTTAACAGTTTACATATTGTTCTGATTAGGAAAGCTAAACATGGTACTAAATATGCAGACGTGTTTCAACTCATGATGACAGCTTGTGTATGATTTACAGCACTGGCTGCTAAAGGTAATTGTTCTGGTTCAATATTCCTATTTATTTTTGCCAGCATTTTGCTGTAAACAAAGACATTTATATATCAGATGGCTACTGACAAAGAGTTTTTTAAAAGCCCAGTCCCAACAAATGCACACACATATCTCTGCACTCAAATAAGTATGTTGATATTCTTTATACTTTTCGGGTTGAAAACAAGATGAAGAAGGATATTTCTATGGCAATTCAGAGGTTGTTTTTCTCTCATTCTCTTTCCTTATAAACAGAAATTTAATGCCAACCCAACAGATTAGTAATATCCCAAACAGGAAAAAAAATGCAAATATTATGGCTCCATAGTACAATTCGTACAGGGAAATAATCCATCTTCAAATATTTCCTTCAAGTCAGAATCAATATTATAGTATGAATTTTGTTTTCTGAAATATACAGTGGATCTCAACTATGATACTGTTCTCTTGCTAACCTACACAGAGCTAAACATAAACTGTTATACATAAACTGACCAGTAGGTGCTATGTTCTAGTGAAGCATGGCTACGAAGGAAGCATAAAAGCCTTAAAATCTAGTGAAAAATCTGTAAGTCTGTGACTAGGTGTAAAAGGCAATGTTCTGATTTGCATAAGCAAGAGTATCTTCTCATTAACAATAGATAGCACTGAAAAAGTCCACCCTAGTAAGAACTGAGATACAATTTTAGTAAATGGGATGAAAATAGACTCACTCTATCATACATTCTCAATGAGTATTGGTTCCTGGACCTTTAAGAGTTACAGATGGGTTGTTACATCCAGTATTATCCAGGAAAAGCTTCTGCCTCTTCAAGGCCAGCAGTTATAAAGCTTAAACTATTTTTCAAGAGGAAAGTCACTGATGGGTACCTGACCTGATCTTACCTAACCAATGGGAAGACCAGTGACTCTACCAGTCCCTACAACAGTTCATAGGCTGCCAGCTTGGATGAGAAAGTGTCAAACTCTACTGGGGGACAGCAAGTGCAAACTGGAGTGCTGGCACTCATTTCTCTGCATTAAAATATCAGGATGCTTTTCCCCATCCAATATTATTCTCTTCTGAGCACTTTGATTTGCAAAATTCTCTCTCCTTTCTTTTACAGGATGAAAACCACCCTCCAAGAGACACAGATTCTCCTCAGCATCCTGGGAGGAGTTCTTCCTCCGGCTCTGGGTGAAACAATCTTTCAGTGGAGCATGGAGGCCTTCTCCACAGATGCCATTCTTTGCCACTGGATTTTCTGATAACTGTGACACTCCTCAGAAATCTCCACCCATGTCATTCTGGGGATCAATACATCATTTTAAGGAGGTAAAGCAGTTAGGATAAAGATTTGGCTATCAGTGCTACTAAAGGACTTCACCCATAAGCCTCTCACACTGACCATGTATTTTTTTGTCCTAAGTGAATGTTAAAAAAAAAAATGCACAACAAAAAACCACCTGCAAATCACAGGAGTAGGCTAATTGAAAGCTGTATCTACTACTGATACCAGGTGAGGGATCTGCAGAACAAGGACACTTCCAGAGATAATACAATCCTTTCTCATTTTCCTAATTTATAGTAATAGCCAAACCAGAGTCCAGGAAGAGATGAACTAAAAATATTGAGGTCATGTGTCTATTTAATGCAGCAGTTAGCAGCAATGGATTTATGGAAGAAACTAAGGGGCACATACTCTGGGTCATGAGCTGAAGAAAATGCTGCTCTCTGTGTACTGCCAGTACAGCTGCATCCAGCTATGGCTAAGGATATGGCAGCTCTTTTCCTTCACTTATCGGGCTGGAATATACCCCCCACAGGCAGGCATGGGCCCCAGCTTTAGCTCTTACATTGCAGTACCAATTCCAAAGCAGTACTAGGGCTGCTCTGCCCAAGAGATGGGTAGAAGCTACACAGCTTATTGGACAGACACGTGTACTTAATGTATTTCTTACCCCTGGTACATGCCAAAGACAGCATAGCCCAGTGGGTCTCAGTAGAGAACTGAGAAAACTGGGTTCTGCATATGACCACTCTGTCTCTCTGGATTTGTTTCCTCTTCCTTCAGTACAAATGAATAATGAATCTGGTCTTTCTTTCCCCTTCTGTAAGCCCGAACAGTAATGACAGCCCTCAGGCTACAACAATCCACGTGGAACTACTGTAAAGGATGGAGAAATTAACTGCATTGAGTGCCTGCCAGGATTTCAAAACAAAAATGGCCTCTCCTTGCGCAGGAGAAAATGAGGAAGTTTTCTTACGCTCACCTTCCTTCTATGGAATGGGAAGGTTTTTGTGGCTGGTGGGCTCTGAGAACCATGCAGTCCTCTCAGCCTCCAGGATTCACATTTGCCAGGAAAGAAGGGGCTTCTCCACACCACGTCAGGGAAATGCTTACTATTTGCAGGAAAGCTCTGGTTTTATCCATCTTCCTATCCTGCAAGCTGCTGTTTTTACCTTCAACATTATTCCCTCTAACTTTAGAAATCTACTTTTTTACTTGGACAAGAAAATTTAATCACACATATTGGCAGCTGCAAAGTTGCCAATTCCCCTCTGCAGAGGTAAAACAAAAGTAACTCATCAGCTTTATTAAAGTGGGACAACGGTCTCACAATATGTAAGGCCAACTTAGTGCAGTCAGTGTCCAGCTTTGTGTAAGTCATGTAGTAGGAGTATCATAGAATCACAGAATCAGTACAGTTGGAAAAGATCTCCAAGATCATCTTGTCTAACCATCCACCTCATATCAGTATTGCCCACCAAACCACATCCCCCAGTGCCACATCTACGCATTTCTTAAACACCAGGGGTGGTGACTCCACCATCTCCCTGGGCAGCCTGTTCCAGTGCCTGATTGCTCTTTCTGAGAAGAAATTTTTCCTAATATTCAACCTGAACCTCGCCTGGCACAACTTGAAGCCATTCCCTCTCATATCATGGTCCAAATTTTGGTCTACCAAGCATCTAAAGAATGTAATTGTACTAAGATCTATTACCATGTGATTTTCTGTCACCTAGCATTTGAACAGGTTCATGTGCTTGTGTAAGCTGAGTACCAAGATGCAAATTTGGGGAGGTAGCATTTTGCAACCATTCTGGAGAGATGGAAACAGTGAGGCTGATGAAAATGAAAATCTGGGCCCTTTAAAATCTTTAAGGAAAACATTTTTTTTGTTACTGAACAAGTATTCTGGAAACATAAAAGGAATACTGAGAATGTCTTTGCTTTTTAAGATACCGAGCATGATCTCACAGGACTGTAAATAAGCAATAACTCCACAGAGATTTCCAGTTGCACTGCAGTGAAATTAGCGAAAGCAGGATCAGAATCCTAACCTACACAATAACTTTAACAATCCCAGTAAGATATTGTGGAGAATATGAATTTGCATTGTAACTCTACTTTACAGTTTGTTACTAGGAAATGGGCTTCAGCTTGAATTCTTTCCGCACAGCCTGTGTGATTATGGCCCAATAATGCATCCTTATACTATCTTCTTGCTCAGTTCATGGTAATTTTTACTACTGTATCTTTTTCCAAAACTTTCTGCCTTTTTCTTTTCCTCATCTTCTCATTTTTGGTTGCATCACCCCACTGCTACTAATTCAAATCCTTTTGTTTCCCCCACTGTTGCACAGCGTCCACCTCTGTGTTTAACAGGGGAATCTCCTCCCTTATTCTGACTCCCTTCAGTATGATACCGGCATTGATTTGCTGCAGCATCCTCTTCTTTGCTTCCTACATGCAACTCCCTATGCTGAGAAGATGCACCGTCTCTCCACCTTTCTTCCTCCACTGTTCTCGGAAATCAGAAAATTCCTTCTATGCCATGAATATTTATATAGTCTTTTAGCTGATATCAATGAGCTTTGCTGTACCTTTCTTCAAACGTGTTTTGCATTGTTTATGGAGATGGGGTTATGTTTGCATTTCATTCAATTTTCTCCAAGTTCTTCGCTTTTATTAATCTAAAGTATGTAACTTTCTGTAAGTTGGATCAAGCATTTCATCCATGCAGGCAGTGCAGTAGAGGTGACAACCTACAGGAATTTGAAAATATAAGAATATATTGAACAGATAAGTTTGGTGATGTGGGTTTATTTTTCTTTCTTTTTTTGCCATTGTTGTGGGGGATTTGATTTGTTTTGCTTTTGTAATAAGGCCACAATAAAAAGTAGCTATTACAGTATTCCTTTTTTTTTTAAAAAAAAAAAAAAAGAAAAGAAAAGCACAAGACAAACACTAGAACTTTACTGCCAACTCATATGGGAAAGTGTGCCTTCTTTTCTCTCAAAAAGAAATAGAAACAAATGTAAGGGAGTTCACGTCTGCAGTTACAGGATCTAAGTACACAGCAGATCCGTGGTGCCATCAGGAGAGCCTGAAGGATCACGCTGACAGGCTTTCAACAGTAAGGCACTTTTTACAGTAACATTGCTTTATCTGGTCAAATTTTCAACCTTTTGGGAGCCAAGGTGAAAGCTCAAACTTCTTTGCTGAAGTATAGCCATTGTGTATTAAAATATCCAGGATGATTCATTCAGCCAAGCCAACATCTACTCATCAGCAGGAGAACAAGCTAAGGAGGCATTATATCTTTCTCTAGCACACCACTTAAAGTGAGGCATTCCAATCTAAAAGTCAGAATTGTTCCTTTGAGTCAAATAATTAGCGGGCGCGGGAGCGGGAACGCTGTAACGAGAGCGACCTCTAGTGGGGCCGCCGTCCTCAGCCGCCGTCGGGCTCTGCCGCCGCGCCGGGGGGCTGTGCGGGGCTTTGAAGGGCTGTGCGGGGCTGTGCGGAGCTGTACAGGGCTGTGCGGGGATGTGAAGGGCTGTGTGGAACTGTGTAGGGCTGTGCGGAGCTGTGTGGATCTGTGAGGAGCTGTGCGGGGATGTGCAGGCGCTGCCCGGCGGGGTGTCCCTCCCGCCCCGTGCCCTCCTGGACCCTGTGGCAAAACCAGCGCTCAGCCCTTATCTCACCGTGTGGTGAAGGCAGTGCTAACAGCTCCAATGTTGCTGTAACTCCCGGGTGCCTTTTTTTAATACGTATATATTTTAATATACAGGGTTTAAAGGTGCAGCAAACTGGTTTTGTTTTACTGCGGTGCTTGTTGGGCCCTGTCAGGGTTGCTTAGGTGAGTAATCCCGTTTGGAAAAACACAGGGCTCGGTGAGGCAATTTGTGTTGCTACCCGCTGACAGCAGCCTATCTTCTGCTGCCATGCCTTCATAATTGGGTGTACCATTGTCATCTTTACTATTATTAACCTTGTTTACGATAAGGATTTTTTCTTTTAAATTTTACTTTTTACTTATTTATTTTTCTCTGTTTCCTCCCACAGCGGCTCAGCAGCCCGAAGAGCAACTATTTGTCTCAAGTCATTTGCAGCCATAATTGCTGTTCAAAGCCTCATCTCACCAAGTCTTCTTGTAACGTTGCTGCAAGTGGTCCCATTGGTATCACAGCTGTGAGCACACTGTGGTGTCCACGGGACAGCTCAGCCATCGTGCTAGCTGCAAAGAGTTTGCACGATTAGGCCCAAAGCGTGTGAAATCTAGCAAAAGAATAATAATAATAATCAGGGCTATTTTGTATTTTAACCAGCGGTTTCAAAATATGCAGAGGCAGAGTGAGGGGAGGCAAGCAGTGTATTAAGTGCAGGTTATCAAAAAGAAACTGTCTCTGGATTATGTACAGTTTCACTTGACTGAAGCTTCATGGAAGATTAAGTTCCTTTTGTTCTCTGTGCTGTTTCACATAGATCAGTTGATGATGTGCAGAATAATTTTAACCACATATTAAACAGCGGTTAATCTAAGATAAAGAGATGAGCAAATATGAATAGCGGATAGTGTTTTTAGTGTTAATGCTAATTAGAGATGGAGCAAGCAGTTCATCAGAAATTTAAAGTCTTCTCAAAAATATATGTGTAAAGATAAGGCCTGTTTACTGTCACAGTGTTTACCGGGTGGTCTCTTGTGTGGTGCGCATAATTTATAAAGGACTCAGTCACTCCTCTCTAATTTATGAAGAATAATAGCTCTGAGGTGACTGACTCCTGGAACTGCTGCAGATGTGAAAAATAAAACAGGCAGAAAGTGTTAAAATCCAGGACACTATGTCAAAGAGTTGTGAGAATTAAGCTAGCTGGGTAGCATTTTTAACAGGAGGTGGAGGTGGAGTTGTGGGGTTCTGCAGCACGTAAAAATAACACATTGTATTCTCCTTCAATTATGGCATTTCCAAAATATTACACTGCAGACTTTTGCTGGCCCCACAGGATACCTTTTCAGTGCCTTTTTTTTTTCTTGTAAAGATTTAATTGATCTCTTTTGAGGGTAGAAGAGATCTTATATTTTGCAGATCTATTTTTATTTTCAGCTTTTGTCTTGATCCTTTTCATGCACCTTTAATTTCTTCATTTCAATTAATTAAGCTCTCCTCAGATGTATGAAGATGATGAGATTTGTCGATGCCATTCACCACACAGGTTATTCACAGCTCTTGTAGGAGTTTTACCAACAGTTTCAGCAGTTTGCCCGGAAAATTTGCTGGTTACTTGTGTGCAAGTATTTCATCAGGCCTATGAATCAGATAACCACTATTTTGGAATTTGCAGCAAGAGCATTTATCTTTTCCAGTAGACTATGATAGCGTAAAATTTGTCCGTATCGCTTTTTTTTTTTTTTCTGGATGACAATAGGACATCACTGGGGAAAGGAATAATTACCATAAGTACCAAGATATGTAAGTAATGGCACTATTAAAAAAGGGAGAAAAAACTCAATTCCTTCTTTTTTTGTTTTCAATTACATTTAATTATTTATCTCTCTCTTTTTTTTTCCTTCAGAAGACAAAAGAAAAGTTAAAGGTAGATGTTCTGTGCTGTATTATCTCTTGCCAGACACCTGCTTTTTTGCTCTGGTCACATTTACTCCTACATGGTGCATCCTCATTTTTCCTTCCTCACTCTTAGGACACACTGCATGAAAACATGCCTTATCCATCAGTTCCTTGAATACATTGCTGATGGCAGAGGAACTATGGGGTCTCCTTTAGTGAATAACTTAATCATCTTTGTCTCTTCATCTGTGATCAGAAGGTGTCTGGGATGCCACCCCCCTGTAGGTGGACTCCTCTCAAAACACTGTTTATTGGTGGAGGTGATCTGCTGCTGAAACACGGATGGCATTGTGATCTGTGTGCATAAAATATGTGCTGATCTTTTAAACATGAAAAGATCCATTGCTAGTCATGAGAAAAAGGAAGAAAAAAAAATGAAGAAGTGCACCATTTTAGGAACAGGTGGGAAGAAAAGGGTTAACCAAATACAATTTACCAGTCTTTCTTATAAAGAGAAACACATGGTTTCAATTTTCTTATTGAAATTGAATTATTGGTTTAGGACAGGTTGGCAGAGTAAAATCATTTAATGCATAGCCATCTGATCTCCTGAATGTATCTGGCAAATTTGGAGTTTGTTTTCCAGAGTCAAGGCATCCAAACCACAAGACTCTCTCACTGTGATTTTTTTTTTTTTTGCACCTTTTATTTTCCATTTTCTAATAATACAAACATTTATGTCTTTGTAAACTTAAATTGTCAGAGAAGGTTTTTCTCTACTTTCTGAGTACACTTTTCTTAACTATCTGTCTCTGTATCACATATTTGGAGGCGTACTTTCTGTCTGGAAATGAAGTTAACCATTACATAAATTATCAAAGAAAACATCAAGGAAGTATTTTTATTCTTTTTATCACAATCACAAACTACCAAGCACAAATACTGCAGCGTAAATGTGAAGGAACTGTAGGATTAATTTTACTGTTAACAGGCACCTGAATTTCTCTTTAAACCTCCAGACAATATTTTATGGTATTCGCAAACCTCTGCTCATCTGCCTCCTAGTGCTGCAGGTGCCTCACTTGCTTGTAGCACAGCAGTGAGATATTTGCTTGTAGTATACCTGTAGGTGATCTGAAGTCACTGCTGTTAGCCTCCGCTACGGCCTTCCGTTCTTGACTCAAGTGAACCTGTTTGTCCTTGCTCTGTAGCCCACAATCTGAGAGCCCTGCTGTGAATTCTCAAGGCCAATAACTATCAGATGAATTGTGAATTCATCCCACTTTCCCACAGCAACTTTGCAAACAAGGTTGTGACTGTACACACAATTCCTTTTCATTAACATACACAAAACCACCAAAGCCCAAGTTGTCCACATGCAGAGCTTCAGATCCTGTCAAAACCCATGGAGCATTGATCATAAAGCACCAGTGCCAACTTGGCGTATGTCTTTAGTGCACAGCCAAGCAGCTCTAGGTGGGCTCAGACAACACAACTATACAGAGTAATTCAAACAGCAGTGCTCTGAGCGTTCTTAAGGGATGTTTGAACCTAGGTCTTTCGTTGTCAAAGAAGCTAGGCTGCTCCTACAGCTAGACTGTTATCCACTCCTGAGCTTTTTTGTAATCTCTTCTGATTGAAACAGTTTAACTTCTTATTAAAAACAAACACCAAAAAAATGACCAAACAAAAAACTGCAACAAAGTCAATGGGAAAGAGATCGATGCCTTATTTAAAGTACTCATTAATTACATGGGTGGAAAATGTGATAAGCCTTCAGGTAAAAAAGGCAAGTCAAGTATTTCAAAGCCTGATCTTGTACCCTCAGGTGAATGCCTGAGCCACTCCTCTGCTGAAGAGGCCTTGGTGGTTAAATCTTATTTAATTTTCACCTAAACAACATTAATGACTCATGCCAAGGAAATATTCATGGTTGCAAGGGTAATAAAATAAGGTGCATGGCTCAGGCACATAAAAAAAATGTGGAAGTTTCACCTCTTTTATGTCAGGTTCCTCTGTTGTTGCTCTCTTGGTTCCTGGTTCCCTGAGATGTGTAATTCCCTCATGGTTTTATGCCCTTACTTGGTTGACCATCATGACAAATAGCATGACAGAGCTGGTGTCTGAGCTCCAGAACTGAAAAAGAGATTTCTTTATGTGTTTTCAGGTACAGTTTAAATCTAATTGACTTGTAGTTACAAATGCAAATTGAGACAGGTTTTGGAAACACTTAGATTTGATAAATGTCATTAAGCATCCACAAGCACAAAATAAGAGGAAAAAATAAACAGAGCAAGAAGGAAAATAGTATCTTAGCTCACAAACAGATCAAAATCTGAAGAGATCTTTTTCAAATGGGTTTCTTCATTAATGTCATTCCTTAATATCTACTGTATCTGCCTTTTTGTTCCTAAGCCAGGGAGTGACTGACTAATAACTAATTAAGTTTGGGAGCAGGAACAACATCATTATATGCTGGCAAACAATCATTGCCATGGAAGAAGTGCTGCACAAGTGAGGTAAAATATGTGTGAACAAACAATTGGCTGAAATATGTTTTGATAATCCATATAAAACTTGGGAAATGCAAATAACCTCTGCAGAAACCAGAACTGTGAAATAATTCATATATGAACAAAGGCTAGGAACACATTTGTGACCAATTAAGTTATATGATTGGTTCTAATGTATATTATCATTTTCCCAGGTAGCTTTAGAGTATGAAAAGATGAACAAAATGACCATTTCTTAATAATGTATTTCCTTAGCATGATGGATAACATTTATTATTTATTTCCTCAAATGCTTCATTAACACAATGAATGCTTCCAGGTTCCAAAAATAACATTTCCCAGGGTTAAAGTATTTTAGACAAAAGATATAAGAACAAAAGTGAGAGCAAGTACACTGAAGTAGAAGAGAAAATCACAAAAGAGAGGAGTGGTGTATATAAGCTGTAAGGCAGGATGTTCTCCCACAGCAGGTCCTGCTGGTTCTTTGAGCAGTTGCCATCACCCTAATGCTTTGCCAGTCAGACAGAGATTTCTGTCAGGGCACACAGATATGCCTGCTGGTGACTCCTCCTTTTCTTTTTTCTTTTTTTTCTTTTTTTTTCTTTTTTTTCTTTCTTTTTTTTCTTTTTTTTCTTTTTTTTCTTTTTTTTTTCTTTTTTTTTCTTTTTTTTCTTTTTTTTCTTTTTTTTCTTTTTTTTCTTTTTTTCTTTTCTTTTCTTTNTTTTCTTTTCTTTTCTTTTCTTTTCTTTTCTTTTCTTTTCTTTTCTTTTCTTTTCTTTTCTTTTCTTTTCTTTTTTCTTTTATTTTTTCTTTTCCTTTCTTTCTTTTTTGAAAGTGTTTTATGCCTGATCTAGAAGACTGTAATTCTAAGAATCCTTGTCAACATCTGTTCTCTCTCAATTTCTATAAACACTTGGAACTGGTGAGAAAATTATATATTGGTTGTACAGGTTTATTAAAACAAACAAACAAACAAGCAAACAAACTCTCTGAATTATGAAGCATCCCTTGGAACAGCAGGAAGCAATTATCTGTAAATACAAAATATTGTGTATGTCTTCAATGAAACTTAGGAACGTTGATCATATATACTTTCAAAAAATTTTAGAGGAGATTTTTTCCCCTTAATGTTAAAGGAGTATTGTTAATTTTTGCCAAATTCATTATCTGTAGCACTTTCTATATTTAAATATACTTAATCCATTTTAATTGTGAAGAGAACGCATCTCAGTAGAATCTCATGAACAGTTGTTTGGTTCCTGAACAGTTCTGTTTATGAAAAGAAGGATAAATACAAATAAAATGCTGTATTCAAAGCATAAGAAATTCTAAATATGTCTTCCAGATCAACCAACATAAAAAAAAGTTTTACTCTGAGACCTTTACAGGGAAAATGGTCACCTGTCATATTACAGTCATGAAAATTTCTTATTTCCCAGGCATTACTGAGCATGTTTAAGATACTCTTGAGCTGTTTTGGCAGATACTTATTGATGCATTTTAAGTCTTCTGTTAGCTATAGTCTTTAGTCATTTTAGTACATTGAGAACTAATCTCCAAGTCTGTCAGTCCCATTTTGCATTACAAATCATTTGTAGTTTTATAACTGTCATTTCCAAGGACATCTGGAAAAGATGGATTTATGAAAGGTTATCGTGCATTCCAAGGAGGCCAGGAATTAGCATGACTTTGTAAAGGTTCTTGTAAATTGAGCAGCAGCCATCACTGGCAATAAGCTGTTTTCTGCTCTAGTCAAGTATCTTTATTTAAATATTAAGGAAGAGGTATGACCTTTGGCCTCAAAGATCACTATGATACAGCAATAGCACAATCTATTAGCTGTCAATGAAGTATTATGGCCCTGGCTCTCTCAAGACACCTATTTGTGGACAGTGTTATAATAACCCTTCCATTAGGCATCCCCAAGGCAAATAACCTTGGCTTTAACAGAGTCAGTTTAAAATTCCTTGGAGTAACATTAAGAGAATATCTGGTTTGTGTCAGTTTAGGATCAACTACCAGCATTAGTCCCATTCTGTAAATTGTAAGTAGCTGTGGATTTATTAGAATTATTTTATACATGCCCACAGGTAAATATTAAATACAAAGGATGTGAATACTCATATTGCTTTCCACATCCTACACTGAATATATATAGATTAATGGACACCTGACAGGTCTGAGTATTTTAAAACAGGATCCATTTTCTACTGTATACATTTCATTTCTTTTGTTGATGGAAATTACACAGTGCCACTAGAATTAAATTATGCCAAAAAGAAAAAAAGAAAAAAAAAAAAGAAAATCCTACTGCAATGTATAGCAAATGCAGTAAAAAGCAGTATAGATAACATTCCAGTGAGTTTGCATGTTATCCTATATAGTTAGGTACAGCTACAATAAGATTAGGGAACTATCTAAAAAGCAGAGAAAATTTCATATGCTGCCTCATTTGTCTTCACTGCATTTCCTGCTCTACAGATATCAGTATATTTAATATGCAAAGCCCAAGTCCAAGTATTTTTAAACTTGTGGGATATTCAGAACAGGTCTTCACATTTTCTCTGTTGTTTAGACAGAATAAATCTGATAGTGCTCCCCTAATATCAGCTCAACTGCTCTGGAACACAAACTATACAAGTTTCCCCACCTATATAAAAGCAGTTAAAACTGTTTCCCGCACCTTCTGCAAAGAAAACAGCTCTAAAGTCATCTTCCCTCACAGGTAGTTATCAAGGTCAAACTCCATCTAAATATATTGAAAAATCATAGATATCTGCAAATCTTAAAAATAAACTACTACAAACCCTATTAACATTTCAAATATTTTGGCCTGTATACTGATGGTAGTGTTTCTACTGAATCCAGCTTTACCATCTAACACGAATGGCTTTTATTGCTGAAACGTAACAAATAATGTGTTTACTGTTGTGCAATCAGAAGAAGTGACTGGTTCTGCAAAAGTTGCTTCTATATAACTTTCTTTTCTGTTGATTTTTAGCAGTAGTAGATCATTCCTTAGGCAGGAATAAAAGCATTCATGTGATGGGAAACTACAGCAGCTGTCTCCCAGTGAGGTTCAGAGCCTCCACGCCACCTCCTGTCCCCTGAAGGGCTTTGATGGAGCCAAGACGGTGATGGATCCCCTCCAGCCTCTACCCCTGGGACTCCTCCACTTAAGGAAGGCTTATGCGTTGCAGAGGAAGAAAGCACCTGAATTAGAATAACTCAGTGCTAAATTGGCCACTTGTCTCCACTTATTTTTGAGGAGTTCCCATTCCACCCTGTTTTATAGGAGGAGGACAAATAAAGGGAAAAAAAAAAACTGGAGGCAGTAGTCTATTGTGCTATGATCCACTCCTTTATGGTGCACAGGGATTTTTCCCATTGCCTAACAAGAGCAGAAGAGACAATTTCTACCTGGGTTGTGACTGGAAATATTTAGAACTGCCACTGTAGATTCAGACTCCAGCCAAGAGCCTGGGCTCCGTGGGCTTCAGGAGCAATCCTTTCAGTCAGGGATCTCAGCTCTCCCCCAGCAGACCCTGGCATGGCAGCCAGGCCTCGGCAAGAGGAAGAGGCTCCTTAGCCAGACTGAGGATTCCAACATTTTGCGGCTGCTGTTCTGTCTCTGACCATCTCAGAGTTAGAAGCTTTGGATTCAAAATGCAGAGCACAGTGAAAGATAGCCTCACCTTTCCTGTGACACTGGCAAGCTCATCTTAAACCAGTGCTAGGAAACTCCTCACAGTTTCAAAGCAAACAATTAAGTTGAGGATTACTGCAGTTGTTGTCAAGCGTTCAATACTCACATATTGCACACTATGAAGGCAATATTCGCCTTCAGTAAAGGGCACTTGACTCTTGTGCATTCTCCCTCTTGCAGTGATATTGGATACAAAGCCACTTTCCTTTCATAGGGCAAGACATGGTAGAATCTAGGATGTAATTTAAGGGGCTCTGTTGATATCATAAATTACAAGAAGTCTGCTGAAGCAGTTTATGAATGGCAGTAAAAACCTGAAGCTGAATTACATCATTAGAATCATATACCACATACATGTATTATTATTTATTATGCAGACCTAGGTATCTCTGTATTTTACAGATGAGGAAGATGCCATAGGACTTTGTGCTAAATGAGAATAGGATTTCCATCTGCTGGCAGATGTCCCCCACTGATATAATAGAAAAGAAACGTTTATGAAGTTGATCCATATTGGAGAAAAGCAACCCAGGTCTCTAAGCCTGGAAAAGTGCCATATGGCACTCCTCCATGTCCTCCTCAAATTCAGTGGACCAGTAGAGGAATAAAGATGCTACACAGAGAGTGGCACAAGGAACTGCTTCTGTAGAAACCATTGTTTCAGAAAATGGGCTTTGAAGGAGAAAGAGGTATAGGCATATATTTGAAAGTATTCCTGCAAAAGGTGCTTACTCCTCTATCCTGCTATATCAGCAAAATAGAACATGAGGCTGTTATACAAGGCTGTAATACGCATATTTTTATAGGAGTATGGAAAAGATAATTTTTTGCTTTGGGTGCAAGAGAAAAGTTATAAAAACTCTTATTTAGCATAAAGTGCCCAGTAAAGCCAGGAGACCGTTGATGGAAACAGTCTGCCCACGCCATCAAGGCAGTCAAAATCAAGCAGTGTGCACCCACCAATGGGTAACACCAGAAGTGCCTGGAGCTCACAACCACCTCGTCTGGAGTTGCAGGTGTGTAAGGGAACCAGACATGCATTTCCTACTGGATTCCACTACACTGAGCTTCAGAACTAATTTAGTTCCTCTGAACTGGCAAGACATAAAGGAAAAATAAGTTTATTTTATTCCCACACTTGGACATACTAAAGGTCAAGGCAGGGAGGGACGAATATCTGTGCACTGTCCTCCAGAATCTAGCACAGTTTGAAAAGACGAGGAAAGAGAGAGTGATGAGAGTGAGGTGGGTGAGAAGTGGCACTCCTAACTTACCATGGAAGCTGTGAATACCCTGAGGAGAGACAGAAGTAATTTTCTTTCTTTCCCTGCAGGAAGGGGCTCCCCTGCCTGTCTCTCGGGTTGAAATTTGCCTTTGAGAGATCTTCCCTCAGTGCACTAGCATCCATTTGTGATATTTTGGGATCAGGAATGTACCTTCTTTAGCTTTGCACAATCCCTATCTTTAGCTTAGCTTATCTTTAGCTCTCTCAGACTGTTTTCTCTTGCTCTTACCCACTGGGGAAAAATAAATAAATAAATAAATAAATAAGTCAAACTGGGTGTAATTTAAAGTGTAAATTCCCAAATGGAGACAACACTACTTAAATGTTTATTGCAAAATTTGATTCTATGTTCTATGCTTAAAGTTGACAATGCTTACTTCATCTCCCTGTAAGACTAAATTGCTTTGTGTTTGTTTTTGTAGCAAGTTGGTTGTGTGTATTAGCTGTAGAAATTGTTTTCCAGTGGAAAGGGTATTTCTGCAGTGACTCCAGGTATTTGTTTTATTTTCCTAGTGGCTCTGGAGTGATGTAGAAGCTTTTCTTGGTGAGGTTCGTCACCTTAATGACGAGAAAATATGGCTGTGCCACAGATGAACTAATTGATAAAAAGACAAATTCAGAATTTTGAATGTTATTGTCTTAACTCATCTCTTCTAACTCAGTCTGTTCTTGGAAGGCAATGTGAAATATTTAGCTAATGAATTTTTCAAATTTTGAATACTAAAATAATTTGGAATCACGTGGACACTGAAGGCAAGAACATCACAAATAAATAGAACGCTCAAAGACAGTTACATAAAATGATTTTTAAAAAAAGAAAACTAAAAAGTCTCCTGTTCACCACCATCACAAAATTGATGGTCTCCCAAGGTCTGGGGAGATGGCAGCATGATTAGGAGGCTTATGCCCTTTTGGAGAAAGAAATTCAGATGGAAAGAGGAGCTGAGATGTTCTCTCCACAAGTAGGAGAACAGGGCTTTGTTCCTTCGGCTGTGCTCAAACTGAGATTGGTGTGGAAGAGTGGTTGCCATCACCACCATCTGCATTGCATGGACATGCACTCCTAGGCTATTCCTCAGATGTCAGTAGAGAAAAGTGCTCTGGGAAATACTCATGGAAAATACTATTTTCAATGCCTCCTTTCACACAGAGGGCAGTTTCCAGCATTAATGCCTCCACTAATTTCAGCAGCCTGTGATGGGACTTTTCAGGTAACCTAGCACCAGAAAATTTATTTATTTATACCTGAAAATTAATCCCCAACATCCCACCTAGAAATCAACAGGAAACAGATCTTAAGTCTAGGTGCTGATGCAAGGACTGGTGGTTTTTTCAAGTAGTTAAGAGTATAAGGATAGATGGTCATCCAAATCTTTTGAGATATACCTCGATGTACACCCTGATTTAGTGATGTAGCATATATTTATAGATTGAAAAAGTAAAGATTCATTTTCTGATGAAACTACATGTCAGAAAGGAAAATGAATGCCAACATACTAAAGTGCATGAATGAGTGTATTAGCCATCATCTTAGCACTAACCACATCCGCTTATGTACATGGATTTTATTTGGAAAAAAAAATGCAGTTTGGAAAGGAACTGAGATGATATATTTCAATGACATTAAAAAAAAATCAGCAAAAAACCCCAAAACATTTATTTGTTATGATTTGGGGCATTTCCCCTCCTTGTGTAAAGTGTTGTCTATCAAACTCATAAGCATACGAATCTCTTTGACTATACTATTGTTCAATCTGCCTGTTCATAACTCAGCCTCTTATTCCATTATAATGCTTGAATGATTCACAGGCAATGTTTCCAATCCACTTTTCATATCTTGTGAAACTTTTAAACGAAATGTTAGCATTTGCAGGCACCAGATGTTTTGACATAAGGAGAAGCAATATGTAAATTTTAATCCATGCTAGGAACAATAGCCTGGAGGCACCTTTTTCTTATTACATGAATCATATACTTAACCACAATGTGGTGGATTATATCAAAATCATCACCACTCTGAATATAGAACACTTGTCTTGTGGTTGCCAATTAATGAAACTGATATATATTTAAGTTGATGGGTACTAGTGATTTAACCAATAAGCTTTAGCATACTTCACTACCATGGCGTCCTTTATAATTAGACTTCTGGTCTGATAATTATCACAACTTCATACATTTTCCTCTAATCTCTCATTGGCTGTCAGCACAAATGATGCTGACATCAAATCTGTTTGTCTCTCAATTGCAAATCTCACTACTTTTAATCAAGCAATGTGCTTTTCTGATCTTTGAAATAACTTTTGATTTTATTTTCTGATGCTGTTTATTCAGCCATTAAGAATCTGATCCTGGAACAGGCTGAGTGTTGCCTTTCTTCAAAGTGAACTGAGGGCTCTCCGTCCCTCACAAAGGAGCTGAGTATCTTTTATGATCAAATCCTAAGTGCATAATAAATATGTAGAAAAAAAGAAAAGCTTCCTTCAATGGCTAATCACTGAACTTTAAATAATATTTATAATATTATTCTCTTTTAATGCTGATATGGATGTCGATGATTCGATGAAATAAAGATTCTGGAGAGCATCTTTATTACAAACAAAATGTTTATCTGATGTACGCAAACAACGAGCACCATTTTACAAGAGACAAATGAGCTATTACAAAACTCTAGCTGAAATATATATTACTACTTAACAGTATTTGCATCTTGTCATGCACTGAAAGCACCAAATATACTGTAAAGAAAGCAGCACTTTTGATATTAGGAATTCAAAAAGCAACCCAAATCCTTACTCAATTTATGAAGTAAGAATATCTTTTAGTTCCAAAATGCTACCTAATTATCAGCTTTAAAAAAATGTTTTACATCTTAAAATACAATATTCTGTTTATCCTAGATTGTCTGGGGAACATCTAGTACATTAAAAGGTTTTTGTAGAGCTTCTTAGTGATTTAACTGATATCATCATGCCTGCTAGCAATTTTGCAACATTCTGAAAACACTTTCCATAAATCAAAGCCTTAGCAGCAGGAATAAGCAGATGGCAGGAGACCATATTAAAGAATGTATCAATTATTTTTATTAATGGGAGGCTATTGGATCATGATGTATCATAATGGACTAAATGTTTAGCAGTTGTGAAGTGTTTTGTCTGTTCGGTATTTCAGGTACTCTTAGAGGATGTTATTATATTGTCTTGTGATGGCATTCTTCGTGGGACTGGGTAACGAAGTTTCACAAGGGAAATATAAAGAGATGTTTTAATTTCAGTCCTTTAATTGTATTCATATAATAAACATAAAATACCGGCCTGTATAAAATGCAATTTTAAAAAGATTGCATATACGGTATGTAATAAAGTACATTCTGTCTGCATACATTGACTTAGAAAACAAGATACTATATGGTTAACAATGAAAAATAGCAATTATTATAAAAATATTCTACAGTCTCATAATAGTAATGTAAATGCCTTTACTTATCTAAGAGACTTAACATAATTTTAAATTACAATAATTTTACATCCTCCATTCATATATACAGCCCTATTAAAGTCAAAAGGTATTACAGTAACAGTGTTCTTATTAAGATTAAATGAGTGAATTATATTTAGTTACTTTACTACATAAAACAACTGTATTCTGTTTGTTAAAACTGTTTGCACTTGCTGTAGCTTTTCACACCATCTATGCTTTGCACAGTGAAATAATCGAAGTTTCTGTTCTTAGGATAGTATCTGTATCCATTTCATGAATTAAACAGGATGTTAATATTTCAGCTCCCTTTTCCTTTTGTGTAATTATCAGTCTGCTAGTTTGTGTATTCTGTAAGAACATGTCCACCAGCTCTGAACAGCTGCTACTGAAAACAAGCAAGAATTCATCATTTAATACATTTTGACAAAAATAGCCAGTTCTCCTCACCCCCTGCCCTACTTGAGGTCAAACTCTGTACATCTTTAAATTCTTTTCTAGACCCAGAGCCACAGACAAATTATGCATCTCTTTCATGGGATTTCATTAAACGGATCTGTATAGGGAAGAGCTAAAAACATGTTTCGTGTGCACCACATTTTAGTCCAGTAAAACTCTCATGGATGGGAAAGAAATTCTTCCTGAGGAGGGACATCAGGGTTTGTTGCTGCACTCATGGGGTCCTTTTCCTCTGTGCAAGCTGGAAGGCACTGCTCTCTGCTTGGCTCCGGCAGCCCTCCCAGCTGCACAGCAGTCTCACCACATCGAGGTGGGAGAGGGGATGCTTATTCAAAGCAGCCTGAGATATGGTTACCCTCACAGAGATCTCATAAATACCTTCAGCATCACCTGTGTGGTGCCCTAGTTTATCATTCTGGCAGCCTGTATCACTATTTAATTTCTAGGATGATGGTGTAATACAGGTCACTGTTATTAGTGAAAACACTAATGATCTCTTCTTACTAGAAAAAAATGTAATGGTAGTGAAACAACATCACCATAATACATACCTACAGGCACAAATACATTTAGTGTTTGGGGGGAGGGGGGTGCTGGAAACTGTGCGTGAATGAAGACAGCTTGAGTGTGTTTAATGACAGATGCAATACGCTGTATTGCAAAAGGAGCATTTCCTACCTCCTGTTAGGTTTCTCAAGCTGGAAGAGAAAAAAAAAAAATCTAGTGCTTCAGACTAAAGCAATTGTCAGAAGAATGAAAATCAACTTTAAAACATTTAATGGATGCACTATAATGATTTTTTAGAACAGTCCTTATAACAGTCATGAAACTCAAGATGTTATTTAAAGTCAATATAGTTCAGAACTTTGGTCTAACTCCCATGTAAAAGTTCAATGGGAAAATCATGTAATACATTCATATTTAATTTCTTTTTCTCCATTATGAGCAATCCACACTGGTGTATTTAAAACCAATGCAGAAGAAACTGCAGTACAAGGACAAATGGCATTTGATGTCAATCAAGTATCCCTTCCTTTCATCAGCTGACATGGACAACACACATCCTACACTAGACATAACGTAGGTATATATGTTACCTTCAATTCATCATATTTTTAATATGAATGCCAATTTCAATGAATATTCAGCTTGTCTTTAGCATAGCTATGACAAAGCAAGTTCTACTGAGTCTAATTTAAGGAAGCACTCCATTGGGTCAGTTCTATATTCAGTTAAGTTTGGTTAATATTATTTGCTTTTCCATTCCTTTCCTATATGTTGAAAATAAAAATAAATACAAATGAAAAAAAAAATAAAAATGAAAAAAAAAATCTTAACCATACAGTGGAAGTGTATCAGAGCCTCTTAAGAGGGTCAGTTTTGTTCTGGGTTTTCTGGGAACCCACATATACTTGACAAGAAGATAGTTCCGCTCAGTTCATCTTATTTCAAAATAGTTTACATAGGCTAACAGATATCAAGTTTCCTACAAACACAATTATTCTCATGAAATTGGATGTTCCATAATTTTTCATAACCATGGGTTGGTCAGGAATAGGCTATGGCTCCAGATAAATCAGACTTGGGTACGAAAAACAGAAGAGGCAATAGGAGGAAGCAAATGCTTAATTCTTGAACAGTATGTTCAAATACATTTAAACACAAACAGCAAACCATTTTCTTCTTTGTTCCTGATCATGTGAATTTTCTGGGAAATCAAGCAGGGCTCAGTGACTTCAAAACTCAATGTATACTTTTGAAATATATTTTGAATTGTTAGAGAACTCCCAAATATGCTCTTTTGGCTCTGCTTGAGGAAGAGCAACAAAGAACTTGTGCTAGCTTATTTTCTATGCATTAATATTACAATTAAAATGACTGCACTTAGTGTACTCCAGGAAAATACAACATTCTTCAGAATTTCACTATGTTTAGAAATGAAATGCTTTTGCTGAGTCATCAAAATGCATTTTGTGTCTACTTCTAGAAGGCAAGCTATGGAAAGCATTGCATCACGTCAGAACTTCTGAATATCTCCTTTGATTTTAAGTCTTATTTGCTTTTCTACAGTGATTCCAAAGTCAGATTTGAAATTAAATTCTCTTTGTTTCAATGTGTGTAATGGGAATCTAATCATTTCCTTCCATTTGCAAATGATTCAAAGGCATAGCTATGGATAAGACAGACTCCCTTTAGAAAAACCTTAGCGCGCTTCCAAAGAGCACTGGAAGCACAGTCCAGAAGTACACTGTCACATCTCAATATTCTGATCTCTTCCACATAAAGAAGGATGCAGCTTGAGTATTCTTGGAGTTAGCAGCTGACACAGCACTTTTACCAGTAGTACGTGTTTTGAACTGTGCTAACGGTAATGTGGAATATCTTTGTTCAGTCTTGTACATCCACATAGTCCTTCTAAACACTTTGTACTGAAATGTCATCTTTTTCTGTTTGAATTCCTTTGTGTTTCTGTCATTATGTTAGTTTCCATTTTTTCTTCTGTATCATTACAATATATATTAAAAGTCTGATCTTCTTCGACAAATGAAATTAAAAACAAAAACAAAAAAAAACAGGATTCTGTGAAAATAATTAATGAATGTTCTCATTTTAAAGGGAAGTTATGTCATTTAAAATTCATGTTCACTTCACTTGTGCAAATGAATTACCTTTTTTTTCAGATATTAAAACATGTATCACTCTATAGTTCCCAGTTTAAATATTTTCCTACTGTTTCTCATGTTTTGTAGAATTTTTAATACAACATTCTCATTGCTATAAAAAAATTACAAATTACTAAACATCATACTTATAAATGTAAATGCAGATTGAAGAGAGAGTCTGAACACACTTGTGTAACACGGATATTCCTTTTGTGGAAAGCATTTTCGTACTGCTGTAAAAAGTCATGGACAATAGTAAAAAATGTTTCCAGGGAAGAAAGATTTGTGCAAATGTCGGCTGTGAACAGATGATGTGAATCTGGAGCAACGTGATCTGAGTCCACGTTTATCTCATTTTCCTGTGAAGTAAATGCTGATTTAAACCTTGCCTGTTATCTTCACAGTAGTTCTCCGTATTCATATTTGGAACAAGCACACACACCATGCTTATGTTCAACTCAGTCTGTTAGCAAGTGGTTTAAGGAAGTGTGAGGTCCTTTCTACTTTTATAAATCATCCCCATCATCTGTGCTAAAGCTGCTTCTCCTGCTGCTCTCTTTTGATGCTGCTGGGGATGTGGAGGACAAGAGTGGGTCTGCTCCAAATGGTGATACTGTGTCATCCAGTAAAATTTCCTCTAGTCGTTGCTCTTCTTTTAAAGCAGCACTGAAGGACAAATCGGTGAAGTGGGAAAGCGGATCAGAAAAGGCTGTAGATCCATCACAAACATCAGAATGTGGTCCATGAGCCAGAGGCATTTGTTGAGAGTAGTCTACAGAGTTCTCCTCTGGATATGTCTGTTGCTTGATGACCTGAGCAGCTAAGTCTACTGCACTGAGTGAAGACATGACTGGAAGGCCATGAGCACGTGCCTGGATCTCTAATTCCTAGTTTCAAAAAAGAAAAACAAACAAAAAAAACCCACCATAATTAGATAATGACTTTGGAAGATAAATAATGTCTTCAGAACTATAAGTATACAGATCATACATGCAAATTAAAGATTCCTCCTGTCCAACTGTGAGACTATGTTTTAAATTCTGTTTAATTTAAATGTGTTAAAATATGTTTTTTTTTGTTAATCTATGGAATGCCACCAGCTAGTTTTCCTTTTAATTCCACTTTCACCATTAAATAGCTCTCCTGGGGGAATATGAGAGGCAGGAGAGGTTTTCTGAAACCATTGCCATCTTTACGTTATGAAAGTGACAGAAAACTGTTGCAAACTTTTAGTGCACTTCTATCCAGAGATGCAGAGGATATTTTACTTCATATTTCTTATGACTTACAGATATAGCTGAAAATTACCATACATAAGATACATAAGATGATTGATTATGTTTATCTAGCTAAGTCATCGTTGCTTGTATGTACAGCCATATATGCATTTCAACCACCACATCATGTTCATTTGTGTCATAAGCAGATATAACATGACACACTATACCCAAAGAACTGTAATGTGGAATACAAAAGAAAATGAAAGTACAGAAAGGAATTTTACGTCCAGTATTGATTTTTTTGCATGAGAGATGTACCTTTCCCTTTCCTTTTTGTCCTTCTCAGTCTATAATTTTTACTGTTTGTACAAATACTTAATTAACTTTCCACATATTCCTTTATGTAAGGTATAATGATCACAAGAATTTCCTACAAATCTGAAAATATACCCCTTCCTCAATCTACACAGCAATAAACAGGGAAAACCAATTCCTTTGCAGTAAGTAACATTTGGGGGAAAAAAATTATACAGATTAATAAAATTTGATGAGGTAGGAGTACTGAGAAGGCTTTGAAGTTCATGGCGACTCTCTCATACAGACCTGAATTCGAAGTAGAAGTCTTCTGTTAGCATGCTCTAATTTCTTCTGTCTGTGTTCTAATTCTCTGGCTCTCTGTTGTTCTTTTTGTAGCCACTTGATGTACTCCACTGATGCTTTTAAAATAGTTCCTTTGTTCCAGCGCATATCACTGCAGAATGTAGAGATAACCTTTTCACAATTGTGCATGTCAGCAGAATTCATAAGAACTTACAAAATCTTTTACATTAATATGAAATAATGATTTACATGACTATTATTCACTCTTAGATATTATTGCTTCTGAATGGAAATTTTAATAGAATAGTTAAGAAGCCCTTATATAGTAAAATTAATCCCAGAATGAAAATAAGTGTCAAAAGAAAGTAATAAAGTGACTTTTTGTGGGAGAGCTAAATGCAATATCATGATTCTACCATTACAGTTTTTATATTTTTAGTGAAAATTGCTTTTATTATTAACTCTAAGATTAAAATCTATGTGCAGTATTTCTGCATTAATGAACTAGGAAATATACATTACTGAGGACTTAAGCCTAAATTTTTAAAGATCATTTCAAATATACTACTCTTTTTACCTGACTTACTAATGAGGTTGCTTTTAAGCTTGTTGAGAAAAAAAAAATGGTCTGTGCTGAATGCCACTCCTCATTGATGATAGACTAGACAAATCACGGTTTGGTAACCACAATGGCTATAGTATGACAAAAATTATTGCTTACGCCCATTCAACAAGTTTGGAACAATATAAATCAGGTTAAAGTTCACAGCTACATACCAGATTCCAATTCAAAGTAAAAATCTTTCAAAAAAAAAAAATTTAACCCATCCCTTGTTCAGAAAATTATAGTTTAACTACCGGCTTACAAGTCTTACTAACAGCGTGCTTGTTCAAATGTAGCATGTGTTCAAGGAGCTTCACATACCCATTTATTAACTTTCTATGTATTCTTTCATGAAATGTATTAGAGGCCTTGGAATAGGAATGAATTTTGTTGAAAATCTTGAATTTCTGACAAAGTTCAGTATTTTACAATACAAGGATGGTTAGCATTGCATTAAATTTAGAAGAGTTAATCTAAACTATCTGTTTCACGGCAAGATGGGTTAAATTGAACCATCTTGACTTACGGACATTCTGGTCCTATAAGGCAAGCTCAAGAGGGAAAAAGATATTAAAATTAGTGAGAATCTGAGGTTGGATTAGAGAAGTAACCAGCTTAGTGCGTTCTTTTTAAGTATCTTTCCCAAATACTTGCACTTACACCCTGGTATTTACAGAGTCAAGAAGAAATATAAATTATACTCTTGTAAGTTACCACTTTCCATTATTCCATTGTTGTTTCAGTTAATGAGACCTGACCCTGTTCACAATCTGAGTGAGTAAAATTGTGATCTTGAATGGATTTAGTTCTTGTAGAAGTATCTATGTTTTAAATTCAGGCTCTCAAAATAAACGCCTAAGAAAACTTGCACTGTTATCCCAATGGTAAGAGCTCTTGAAGACCTCTGCCAAAGCAGCTGTCATTCTGCCAAACATATAGGGCAAATGGTAGACAGGTATGGGACCCAGGGATCCAGACCATCTGGCTTTCTCTAATGCACTACATAAATGAAAAATCCTTATGGAGCTTCAAAAATGTGCACATACCCAGGACTGAGCCACTCGTTGGACAAAGAGCCATAACCAACAAGGTGTGGGAGCATGGCACAGGGCAAAACCAGGACAGCTGGACGAAAATAGGCCAGGGGCTATTCCATACCACATTGCACAGAAGGCTCTAAAGCTGTGAGCAGTTGTCTAAGGGGGCAGCTGCTGCTTGGGAATTGGCTGGGCATCAGTCAGTGGGTGGTGAGGCGTGTTGCTAGCAGGCTATTGGTCAGCAGGCAGTTAGCTGAGTGTTGGTCGGTGGGTGGTGATTAATTGCATGGTGGATATATATATATTTATCATTGCATTTTTTTAATTTCTTTTCTTTGTCTGTCTTAGCAAAAAGTTTTTATCTCAACCCATGTGTTCTATTTTGTTTCCAGTTGTGTCCCTCATCCCACTGACAGCAGTGAGCAAATAGCTGTGTGGTGCTGACCTGCCTTCCGGGTTAAACCACAGCAAAGAGCTAAAGATAGGAAGACAATAACTTTTCAAGATGGGAATGTCCACTGTCATCTCAGGTATAAGCATGCTATTTAGAGCTTAGAACTACCATAGGTTTTTACTTAATTTCAAGTGAAAATGACTGATTTAGGACATTTTCAGAGCAACTTAGAAAAGTGCAACATTAACAAAAAGACATATAACATAAACTCAGAGAAGAAAATTTGACTAGGTACTAGGAATCAGCTCCTCCTAGCATGCAGTTAAGACCAAACTAAGCCAATTTGAATTGTTCATCTAAACATTAAAATATAGTAGTATAAAATTACTTATTAATCTATTGCTAACAAAATGGAAAATTTTACAACATCTAACAGCGGGAGAAAAAATGTATATCACATTGAGCAAATATTTAATAATGACTTCATAATTTCATATCAGTTATAAAATATCATGAATTCAAAACCAAATATAGACAAAAATGTTTTTAAGTCAGTTTTTCTGACTGACATATGAATAAGCCAGATATTCATGACTGTATTGGAAATCTTTTTATCATGTAATTCATTAATGTCACACATAATTGACAACCTTTGTGATATCACTTAGATTTATTTCATATTGCCTTGATACTTTGAATTTTTATGTGTACATTGTAATGATAAATTTTCTCATCATCTAAATCATCACTGAAGGGCTAATTCTGGGATTCAAATTGCCAGAGAGGTGGGTTTGTTCGTATAGGATGAGATACATATGTATAGATACTTTTGGTAGTAATATTTACAAATTTGAGAGGCAAAAGTATTACGACAATCTAGGATTAAAATGCTGTGGTTGTTATCACTTAAAAGACTTTGAACCTCTTCTACTGAACTGTTGAAGGTGTGTGCTGAAAGAACTGTGATGTACAATATATTTACTGGTCAGTATACAATAACACATCTGATGCAAGAAGAGAGGTATTCCCAATTGCCATTTGTACATCTGATATTATATGTATGTGGATGCATGTGTGTGTGTGTATATTTACTATTTCACTGCTTTTAAAAATCCTTACTTTTTTAATCTTCATTTTTTGTTTCACACTCTGTTCTGTAAATACTGAGACACATGGGAAAGTCTACACATGAAACAAGTCAGTTGAGAGCAGTAAGAAGTTGAACAGTTCTGAGCATCAACAAAGATCTCTGCAAAGGGGGATTGTGTCTTTGTGTCTTTCTATATGTTACAATAATTTGAAACTTTAAGCAAGTTACACACATTATCTAGCTTAATTAACAGAAGTCTACCACACTTAATATAATTTTCATGGAAAAGTAGCAAATAAGTAAAATACACTGTGTTTTATTCGCCTCTGAACCCTAGCTCCTCTTAAGTTTATCAGCTAAATCTCTCTATGAAACAGTTTTGCCCAGAAATGTAGTGAAATTCTCATCTGGGAGAGTGGAGAGTTGCTCATTTAGGAGGAAAAAAAAAAAACAAAACAAAACATAACCATTAGACTAATTTTCACATTGCTTCCATTAAAGTATCTTTGTTGAAGTCAGAGGAGCTTCACTAGCTTTCACAAGTTGAAGCACATCTGGAGGAGGGACATGAGCACCTGATCATCTAAGATTAAAACTAAGTAATGAAAGCAAAGTTTGGGAGCGAGTAGTAGTCACAGAGTTTGCTAGTTGCAGAGAAGTTAATAATAACAAATACACCGGTGAAGTTGAAACTATGTTTGCAGACCATTTATTTCTCTACTTCTGAGAAATTAGCTTTAAACGGAGCTTGTTCAAAGAAACACTTTGAAGGACTTTGTACCTGTTTTGATGACCTGTACAATTACCAAGTGTATTCTCCTGAAAGAGGCAGCAAGTTTCTGTTTTATAATAGCTTGAGTGTACACAAGAATTTTCTTTACAAGAAATGAGGCCATGCTGGCCATTAGAGGGTCTGTCCACAGACAGCAGACAGAACATAGGGCACAGATGCAGAGAGCAAACAGAATGAGAGCAGTCCACTAATTCTGTCCAAACACTTAGTGGTTCTTTTAGCATCTTAGTTTGGTAGAATGACAAGAATTTATAAATGAAAGATATTTTTTCTTGGTATTTCCGACAATTCCAGTCTAGCTACCTAAAACAGTCCTTGAGTTGGTTCTCCCTCTATCCCAATGTAAAGTCATGTTAACCACTGGATTTTGAAAGGCTGAATGTGAAGAAACCAAGAATGGAAAAGTAGGTATAATTTTTGGTTTTTTTTTTCAGCAAAATATGACTAAAATTTTGGGCCTTTTTTATTCTGTCTTCATTTTTTTCTAAGAGTTTTGCATTTCTGAAACATCTATCACTTAGTTATCTAAGCACTGAAAATTAAACAAGAGGCAAAGTTCTTTGCAACTTATTTCTATTTTCTAATGCTGATGAAGTGAACTTAAAACATCTATTCATTCAAGAAACATAATCCACAGTTATCATCATTAAATTAAAAAAAACTGAGTGGAAGAGAATAGGGATTTAAGCTCTTCAAAAGCAAGTCCCTGTAGAGGCTCTGTAGGAGCCAAACAAGTTCACCATATAACTAACAAAAGTAAAATAAAATAAAAATAAACAAAAAACTTCTGAGAAATATGAATCATAAAAGATTTCCAAATAGCATCAAAAATGCCCTTTTCTATTCCTAGGTCTGAACATAATCTTATTGAAGCAAGTCATCTGGGACAGGCATGCTAACCACAATGACTTAGTTATAGCAGTATTTGCTCTTCAATGCAAAGGCTTATTTGTTTCATTGCCATTAGTCCAAGCATCAGTAACGTTTCTCCTTTTACAGCTGAATTCCCACTATAAGAAGAATCTTTTAAAATCAATATATGAGGTGAAAATGCTATGTGTGATAAAATGTTACAGATAAAATATTGTAAGAGCTGATACAACTCTTTCTTTCAAAGAAGAAGAGGGCAGATTGGGGGCACAGTAAGGTGTTCTGAAGGAAAAAGGAAAAACTGAAAGAGAGGGTAAGTTATGACTTGTCAACACAGAATGATACTAGAAATAAATAATTTTGATCTGTTCAGCCAACAAAACAACATAGTCAAACCGAGGCATTTCCTCTTAAATATATATATTAAAAAATGTATTTACACTTCTTCAGATGAATATAACTTGACACCAAACTGCAGCAAAATTATGTTATAACTTAATCTTTCAAAGTGTTCAGCATATTTGATGCTGCTTTCTTCTTAATGTCAACATGAATGCTTTAAAATAGGCCCATTTTAAAAAGTAGTACCGATTACCAGCCTTTTGAAGACAACAATCCTCAGAACCTAGGACAAACTCTTTGCTTTTGCAAACATAAGCTGTTATAGGGCCAACACTCTGTTGGATGTAATCATGGCAATGGATACTAAAACAAGAAAAGGTGATGCCTTCAGCATCTTTTTCTGAAACTTTAATCCAAGGCAACATCACCAAAATCAGTAAGTAAAATCCATCATTCACTTACTGGAACAAAATTACAGATCTTGAGCATTCATTTTAAGTACACCGTAAATGACTGATGAACAATTTGAACAAATTCATAAATAAAACTGGAATCCAGACCAAAAACATGTAACTGAAACACCTCTGTAGGTAATCAAAACTAGAACTGGAAATTGTACCTCATGCTCATTTCTAATTGCAATATAACTTCCTTCCATTATTGCTTTATAGCTGCAAACCAACAGTGCCATCCACTGTTTTTCTGAGAAATCTTTCAATTATTTGCTCAAATGGTCTTGAATACTGAAAGTTATGCCAGCAAAATTAAAATTCTTTTTCCAGTGTGTGTTTGCAGGTGATCACAAGTATCCAAAAATTTATTCAGACACTTAAAGTACTTCTTATTTTAGCTCAGTTGTAACACTCAGATCTATATTAATAAGGATGTGCCCATTTATTTAATCTTGAATGGATGCTGTAGAATGAAAAGAATTTGTGAAGCCTCTAAAATAGTAGTGGCATGTTAACTTTCTCTCTGGTGATTTCAATCAAAACATCTATTTATGCCAACCTTCTATATATCTAAGACTTACAGAGCTTTATAGTCTTATAGAAATCCTTAATATAATCAAAAATTTCTTAGTACTGAGGAAAACAAAAACCTGAAATATCAATAGATGTTTTCCTTCCAAGTATCATGGAGGTCTGTACTGACATGTAAATGATAAAGAAAAAGTCTGTATAATCAATGTTATGCAAAATACAAACATGGTCTTAAGTCTTCCCTGAGTGACATGAAATATCTGAGGCTAAAGTCTAGCATTAAATATCCCACTGAATTGTTACTGCTAATCCTACAATAGCATTTACTACTGAGGCAGATTTTTTTTTCATATTGATGACAAATATAAGCTTTAAGGAAATGCAGGTACAGTTTAAGCAATGTGCATTTTGTGTTACTGTAAGTATACGCATTACTATAAATTGCTATTATTATAGCAATTATTATTTTTAGCCTTGCATTTCAGAACTTCTTTTTTTTCCCTGCACTGAGTGGAATACTTCTGAAAAATGTTTAATCTGCAGTCTCTTAACCTGAATTTTAATATTTTATTAACTTATTTATTTTGCTTAGCCAAAAGGCAGAGAGGGACAGCACACATTCTGTCTCACCCCACTAGAGGGCCCATGGCGAGGGCTGAAAGCGTCATTCCTTCCTTCTCCAAAGGCACCACACATACTTATGGTGGTTTTGGCTTATCTTTTCCCCCTTCCATCTCCCTGGTGTGTGATACGCCTGAACTGTTTTTACTTTATTATCCTTTCACATAAGTTTTCCCAACAGGCACCAGAATCTGTCAGAAGTTTGTTATTAACAGTCTGATCCAAGCTAGTGGCCTGGCACGAACCAGTCCATATTACGTCAGTCAGTCCCACGGCCAGTATGCAACCATGTTTTTTTCCTGTATTTAAATGATAAACATTATTATAGGAAAGATTGTTGAACTCACGGATCATTAGACTTGGGGATGAGTGTGCCAAGCTCCTTGATTCGGTAATTAATATTATACCTTCTTCTTCTCTCAACTGTTAAAAAGAAACAATTACTATTTTAATGGTGAAATGTTCACATTTGGTTAGAAAATGTTTGGTCTTGCTACAGATTATGGTTAACAGGCTTGTTATCTCTTATCTACTATTCGCAGCATTGTAAGCCATGAAGAGGACTCAAATAGCAGCCATTGCTTTTCAAAAGACTATGTATGGTATCTTTATTTACTTGCAGTTTACCTAGAAAGATAAAGAGAAGATAAGTTTCTTCGGTCCCTTCCAACTTCAGTCATTCTGTGATTCTGTAATTCTTCAGTTCTTAAAATTAGTTCTCCCTCTTTGTGCTCTCAGTCCAGTTTCTTGGCATACTGGTATCCAGACTGGAGTATGTGTGCACAAAAGTTCTGTCGCCTTTCTTCCTCTATTTAACTAATGTAGAGAGAGTTCTCTCCTGCTTTCTCATATTTTTTCCACCTACATACACATGCAGAAATCTCATATTTTTCAGTGGCCCAAAGGACATCTCATAACTTTGGGGAGCTTTTGATACATAGTTGTGACACAGAAAGTATATTCATGAGAAAAAGTATATTAATGAGAAAAAAAAAAAGCTTGAGGAGGAAGAATGACAGATACTACAGGAGTATGGCTGTGGTACTTGCAGATGTACTACTGGTGTGATCTTGCTCTTCTGTCTGCTCTCTTGACATGGTACGTTGACCCAATACAAACCTCACTGAACAGGTATTGCATTTCAGAGCAGTTTCTGCTGTTCCCTGCCTCTTAGATAATCTTACCTTGAGCTCAAAATTGGGCTCTATTAATAGCTCTACTCTCCATCAGACCAGAAATGACCCACATAGAGCACATGCAGAATGCTAAATGTTCCTTTACGTTCATACATGGAGATGTGCACTTTAAGTTTAAAGTCTTAATTTTGGAAGCAGATACAAAAATCCTGTCCTTAGAACCCAGGACAGCTGAATTAGGAGACTGCAGTCAAGGGAGGCCTGTTGGGTCTTCCTAGGCTGACTTCAGCCTCTCACAGTCATATTTATATATCACTTGCAGTTTCAGCTCCACCATGTAGTTCACTGTTAGTCCTTTCCTCCCCCCAAAACATAGAGATCTTTCTTGCTCGCCTGGGCAACGCTCTTAGTCTGGTGTGCCAGTCAGCTACTTCCTCCCTTGCTGACTCCAGTTTTCTCTCTCTAGAAACAGGAATTTTGCTCTATAGATTAAAGCATTTCAATCTTTGTAGTTGCAATTTACATATTCAGGAGACAGGATTATAGTCCATCTGAGTGTATTGTTGTTATCCCTTTCAACCCACTGGCATGAATATGCTGGATCTCTTAGGAGAGCACAGTGTATGCAAGCACACAGCAATTGAACAATGTAATGTCCTTAGTTATGGTGAGGCTAAAAGAATGTACATTAAACATGCAGTCATACAGCTTAACAGTTGCAGTTTAATTCACATTCATAGTGCGGGAACGTCCTGCAAGAGACACATCAAAAAATAGTAAACCAAACAGTGGCTATTTAAAAAAAAAAGCAAAGAAAAAAAATTCCTTCACAAGTAGGCACTTTCTTTTTCTTTCTATTTTGTCTTATTTTTCCCTGCAAAGAAATTTCAAATGGTTATGCTAGTGAATTAGAGGGGAAAATTTGAAATTTTGAAATATTTTTCAGTTGATTTTGCCTGATTAATAACTGTCACAATTTCAGTGATATCCTGGGTAATAAAAAATATATCAAGTAGTAAATTATACCAAAGCCAAAACAACAATAACAAAATTTAAACTATGCATGCAAGGATGACCAGATAGCAAATAAACATAATACCTTTAATACCTTTAATTGTTAAATAAAAAAGTAATGTCTTAAATTCTTGTTACTGCATGAAGAAAGGGTTTGATTTCCTAGATCTAAATCCCCTTCCACAGTTTCATTGACAATCTTATCTTTCAAAAGGACAAGTTAAGAACATTTCTTTAAAATGTGGATCTTAATTAAGAACATTGATATTAATCTGATCAAGTTCCAAAAACTGATTTTTCACATCTAAAAAAAAACTAAAATAGCAAATAGCACTACTAAATGTACTACAGGCAATGTACTAATATGTCCAAGTGTTCAGATAGCAGAGCTACCTCCAGAAAGACTTTCAGCTCTGAAAAATACACCTGGAATCTAACTAGAGGAGATGTCATATGTCTGCTTGCCATGATCCTGGCATACAGTCTTTGTCTCACTTTCCAGTGCTGAAGGACACTTCACAAATATTTATTGCAGGAAGGATGACCTCAGAGCCAAAAAAAACACCAAACTGTGGAGGCAATGGTAAGACCTGTTATCCCTAAGGTGTGCTTAGACAACTCCCACCCACCATATTTCCTAGGCCAGCCAAAACTCCCTGTTCCTACCCAAAAAAGACCGGCAGCAGCTACTGTGGTAATTCAGAGAAGATGTGCTTGCAACAAACACAAAAATCTTCATGGCCTGTTTGTGATCCACTAAAAGTGTATAGAGAGAAACAAGGATGCCTTCTGGAGAATCAAAGTAGTAGGAAGTTGTTGCAGTGTTTGCCAGCATGTTGTACCAGTGGATGTACACTTCCAGGTACACGCAACTAAAGTTATAACTCTAAGGTCACTGGAATAGCCAGAGAACAAAGATATAATTAGTGGTGATTAACTAATTACCAATTTAGGTAATTCATGAATTATTTCTGCCAGAAATATAAAGGAGAAGTAGAGAATGTTACTCTTTTCTTCAACACTTTTCAAAGAGACTGTTTCAGATTTTTTGCTTTAGATACTCTTTAGAGGAAAAAATCACATAATGTTACAGGGACTCCTCTTTCAGCATTAAGGGTATCTTTTCTATTCTGGATTTTTTAAAATGTTGTTTAGTTTTCAAGTTTAATATTTAAACACTGAGCTATGACTTTCACTGTTTTAAGCTGGAAGTATATCAGAGCATTCAGAGCACTCTGTCATCCAATTCTGTCCTGATCTCCTTCTGCCATGCAGAATTTCCATAGCTTTATCTGCTTCACTATACCAGCCAGTTTATAAGTTTTTCTTTGATTGACTGATTGAATGATTATTTTTCCCTTCCAATTGCCAGTACAGAGATGCATCTTCTCACTTGGATGTTTCAGTAAATAACAAGTGAGGAGCATGGATCATCTCTGCTTTGTTTTTTTTCAGTCTGCCTCTTTTCTTGTCAATTTTGCACTACAATTCTTAAAGACATCAAGTAAAATGAATGTGCACAGGATATATATACGACAGTAGTATAAAAATGTAGTAGCAGGGGATATTATCTAAGGAAATTCATTAAAAACATGTAAAGTGTATTGAAAGAAAAATGTAAAAGACAAGTTCAGTTTGGGGGAAAGCTGTGTGGTTGGCTGTTCATAGTCTGAGTTCAGTCTGATAACCCCAGTAAGATGCTGATCAAGAAAATGAGCAGAGATGTTGTACTTAATGTATATTAGTTCTGCAGTCCCCATACATTACAATTAATGAGATGGAAGATGAACGTATACTTACTGAGATTGTGGTTATCCTTTTTTTGTCTCTCCTTGGCCATTGCTCGCGTATCTGCTTCTGACAGAAAGTAACATTTATTAAACAGCCCTTAAGTTGCAAGTCCAGATGTCCTATCATCTTTTCAAAATGGCCTCTTTTCACAAAAAGCAGTCTTCTAGTCATTTTACTTCACTAATATTTTTATTATTAAACAAAATCATAAGCAAATCTATATACTACCAGTATTCAATTTTTCAGCAAAGTCTGGCAGGTTACTTATGATATTTATTAAGGAATATTTTTTTATTTAAGAATATAGAAATGATATGGAGGACTATTTTTATCCAATTTTCTGTACTTCACAACAGGATAAAACAATACGCTAATGTGAATATGGATTTGCATATCCCATAATGCAAGAGTTAATCAGATTTCTAAGATAACTCATACTGAACAAACTGAGTGACACTAAAAAACTGTACACAGTTGTTTGCTTTCTTTGGATTAATTGAATGTAACACTTAAAGTTGTTAATCCACTGACATAAATTTACCTTGAATAGCCTTATTGTGAGCTTTTAAAAGAACCATTTGTTCTACTCTGGAACAAATTTAATGGATGATAATTTATTTATACCATTGATCAGGAGCCAACATGTGGAAGAATTCACTATGTTTCCTAAAATAATTTGGTTTATTAGAAGCATGATATTCATAAAAACTACAGAGCAATGTTGTTTTAGAATTGCTAGAGAGAAGAACAGAAAGAAAATATTTCTTCATGGTCTTTGTCCTTTTCCATAAATAAAACTGCACACTGAAAAAGTCTCAGGAAATGAATTATTATGGAGATTTATTTCATGAGTAACTTTTGTTCAACTTTTAAGAGAAACATCATCACTATTGAAACTATAAAATGTTAAAATATCAGAGTTATTTTACCTGTGAGTTCCCTTTTTACTGGTAGATTAGCTGGACAAGAAGCATTTGTGAGACTCATATTAGCTGGTGCCATTCCCTGGTCGCTATTATATATATCCAAAATGCTGCTAGATAGCTTAAAGAGGAGTGGGAGGGAAGAGAAAGAAGAGAGGGAAAAGAAACAAACAAACAAACAAACAAAAAAACACTATTAGAATAAATTAAAGACTTAAAAGCATAAAAAAAATAAAGTAACTTTGAATATGAGACTGATGTTCTGTAGAAGGAACCATGTATATGTTTCTGTAGGGAAACTTATGTAGTGTGAAGAAACAACAAAAGGGTCAAAGTGTGCCATTGTTCCACAAGCAGGTTTCCAAGTTAAACTCTTAGAGGTTTCAGCTGCAGAGAGACAGCAGGATATGGCCCACAGTGTCTGTTTTTTAATTCTTTTATGTCACAGTTTCCAGTTATAGGGTTAGCAAAATGGCATTTTAAACATGAATTAGGTGGAAGGTAAAAATAACTTTGCTGATTTTCAGCTACTTCCAGAGAGTCTATGGACCCTATTTGATTACCCAAATATTACTTTAAATTGAATTATTTTACACTTATGAGATAATTTTTAAATATGTATGTAGGTCACTCCGAAAGTAATGCCTCCTATTTATTTCCATGGAAACTACACCAGATACAAAGAGCACAATCACACTATTTTATAGAGCAAATTCACAGCTACAAAATACTATTTTTCAACATAGTAACCACCATTAGCTATGCATTTTTACCGGAGATGAACAACAGCCTGCGTGCTGCGCTCATAAAAATCTGTACCAGCAGATGTGATCCACTGTTGCTGTCACCACTGCTGAAACACATCAGCCACTGCCTCACTGTGCTCACATCCACTGTTTGGGCTTCATTTATGAAGACCATTTTGTCAGACTTCCCCTCTGCTGCCATCTGTCACATGGCAAGAAACTGTAATGGAATATTGGTGGGAAGGTTTAACCTCTACTGCCATACCACCAACATCCGCCTCTAATGTCGTGGATCAACATAATAAAATAGAAGGCATTATTTCTGGAGCAGTCCTCAGAGAAATTTAGTAGTGTAAAGTTCAGGTTCTGCTAAGTTTCTGTGATCGTATAACCAATATTTCATGGCTGAACATTGTATGATATATGAATGTATTTCCAAATCCATATTCAGAAAAAAATGTACAAGGGAATAGGAATGCAAATCAGCCTTTTTATTTTACTTTATGATGCATATAAAGTTTGTGTAGACCTTTTTACTTTTTCTTTAGAGGCCAACATAAAAGGACTCAGAAAGTGAGTTTGCATCCAACAGGCTAAGAAGAAAACATATTTTAAAAAATTTACACATGCTTCCTGAAGCACCCTAGGATTTTACAGGTAGGTCACTGAGACACCAACTACAGTTCTACTAGGAACCGTCTTTTATAATATTCTTTTCATTTCTCTTCTTGTAGAGACTGTGAGCCTCACCATAAGTTGTTCTGAATGGAGACATTTTCCCAGTGATTTGCTTAGTGTGAAGTTATCCCATGGCACTGCTTACTATATTTTTATTAACAACTCTTACACTGAAAATAAGCTTTATTGTTTTAATAATAATTCTACTAAATTTTCTGAGAGCCTAGTTTGTGTTAAACTCTCCTATTCACCCAGAATGGAATGAAGCATTCAGAATTTTTTTTTGAAAACACTTAAATAACATGCTCATTTTAAAGTGAATTGTAGATGTCTTTTACATAAGAGAACTGAGAATTCTTAAGTACCATTAGAAACTGAAACATCAAGTCAGTTTTGAAAATCTGATTAAATATTTGATCTCTCAATGAAAATACTTTTTAAAAGAATGTTTGGAATTCAGATGAGCATTACTCAAGAACAAGCTATATTTAATATACAGGATTTGAAAGCTAAGTACATTTCTATGTTAAGCACCTTTGTTTCATTCCTGAGAGGAAAACTGACAAGTATTACAGCATGCACTGCGGCTTCAATGTTAGATTTTCTTTGTTTCAGTGGTAGCATAATGATATTACAAAAATAAACTCGTATTTACTCCAGACACGTTTAAGGACTTCCTTCAGCAATGTAAATTAAATTTGCTTACTGAAATAATATTTAAATGGGAATTTCATACATAGTATTGATAGAAAAAAAATGAGAGTCAGTGTGACTCCTACTCTAATTACAGTGGACATTGCATAAGGCCATTATAAGGGTTAGGTTACTTCTGTAAATTGGGAAATAGTAACTGCCGAAAATAAAATAATCTCATAGGTAATCTAACAAATGAGAAATGAATACAACATCGTGTATTGTATATGTCATATTTTACATGGTTTGTATGTTTGTGTATGTGAGTTCAATAATTTGAGTGAAACTGCTGATAAATTTTCTAAGATTATCAAAATCAATATTGAAAAACCCAAACTAAACAGTTTGACACAAACTCATGAGAAAGACCAATGAGTGTTTCTAATTTTCAAACACTAAGTCATCTTTATGATCTCAGTACAGTTAAATGTCTGTAGTCTATTCACAAAACATGAATTCAAGTAACAAAGCCCAAATCCAAGAGGAAAGGTAATGAACACTTAACTGGCTGATAATGAATAAAACACTACCAAGACACCTGAAAGTACAAAAGTGTGTGAGGATTCCAAAGAAGCCGATGATAACTAGGGAAAGTAAACTCAAAGCCAGAGGTAGACATTTCAGCTCAATTAGATTACACGGTTAATGACCATAATGTCATCTAACTCAGCTGACATTGTCTGTAGTGACACAATTCAAATGATTCTTTCCATCAGCAGAATTTCTAAAGTATCATCCCATACAGCCAGGGCTTTGAGCAAATATCTGCCCATCATCAATGCCTGGCTGTATTATCACTTCCATCGAGTAACCAAAGGAATGCAGTATTTCCCAAAATGTCCCATATTATCTTTGTTTCACACAGTCTCCAGCATCTTTCCCCTCATTATTTGGCATTTTTTGTCAGTCATTATGAAAGCAGATTCATTACTCCATGTAGATATGATGAAAATGAAACTGAAACCCAAGTCATTTGTAAACTGGAAGAGGGTAGATTTAGACTAGATATTAGAAAGAAGTTCTTTACCGTGAGGGTGGTGAGACGCAGGAACAGGTTGCCCAGTGAGGTTGTGAATGCCCCCTCCCTGGAAGCATTCAAGGCCAGGATGGATGAGGCTTTGAGCAACCTGGTCTAGAGTGAGGTGTCCCTGCCTATAGCAGGGGGGTGGAACTAGGTGATCTTAAAGGTCCCCTCCAACCCAAACCATCCTGTGATTCTATGATCTGTTGATGCCAACAACCCTATAACCTCTGTAACTGGAATGATTCACGCATGTTAATTGTATTTTAATCACTTAGAGTGATAAAATCAGCTTTCTACTATGTCATTAAAGAGAAACTTTGATCTAATGTTATTTAATGTTAATAAACTGTTCTCTGGAACTTAGACATCAGAAAAAAATCATATAAAAGAGCACCATCAGAGAGATCTTACAAAATTCTCATTCATTCATATATTTAGGAGCACTAAGTTCTGTTGCTGAATCCATCTTTGAGATTGAAATATTCACAGGTGTGAAAAATTTGGCAATTTTTAATAATTCTTAGTTATGTAACTCTTGGGCAAAAGAGAATTGTATGTTTGACTCTCTGTAAGTCTGCCATTGTCTCAAACAGTGCACAGAAGAAACGGATAACAGAATAAACAGCTTACTGATCTGGCCATAAAAGGGACACATGCAAAAAGTTTATTTCCTTCATATCTACAGTCCATCCAGACACAGGTTTCCTGTCTCCCTTCAATCTAGGTGATTTGGTTCAGTGCAAAAGCAATTTTGCCAAAATTATTAAATGCCTCTTTCTTCCCATGTATTTAGTAGAAATCTCAGATATAATGGAATGACCATTGGTGGGTAGAGCCATCTTTTAGAACACTGTCTTCATCCTCAGTTAACGAGCACAACATTTTCACACTGATAGTAGGGTAAAGTGCATTTAAAGCACCCAATAAATTAGACAAACTGATTACAGTAACATTGTTTCTACAGAAATCCCTCTGAAGGCTCCAGAATAAGAAAGGCACAGACCTGTCACAGTAAGACAACTATAATGCTGTAGTGGGACCACTATGATGAGGAGAGCCATGAAGATGGTCAGAGGGATGGAGCACCACTGCTGCAAAGAAAGGATGAAGGAGCTGAGGATATTTATCCTTGAGTAGAGAAGTCTTGCAGGAGCCATTATATTTGTCTTCCAGTACCTAAAGGGAGCCTACAGGAAAGCTGAGAGGGGCTCTATCAGGGAATACAGTGATAGAACAAGGATTAATGGCTTTAGATTAGATATTAGGAAGAAATTCTTTACTGTGAGGGTGGTAAGGCATTGGATGAGGTTTGCCAGAGAAGCTGTGGATGCCCCCTCCCTGGAAGTGTTCAAGGCCAGGTTGGATGGAGATTTGAGCAACCTGGTCTAGTGGAATGTGTTCCTGCACATGGCAAGTGCAAGCAGATTATCTGTAAGGTCTCTTCCAGCCCCAACTTTTATATGTAATGGTGACATAGTTTAAAATCTGCTGTAAATTATCATGCTGGGAATAACTCTCAATGTCAAGATTCAGAATCGGGTAAGAAAAAGCAGTGATTCAACTGATTTGTCTTGGTCACTTAGAGTTAGTGGAACAGGCCCTATTTCTTCTTACTGATGCTAAAAGAAGCCTAGGATGAGTGCTCCAGGGTTTGCACATCTATCTTTCTTCCTAAACCTCACTGTATTTTTAAAGAGAACATTTCCAAGCAAACTATTATTTTCAAAATCACATAATGTCCTGGTTTCAGCTAGGACAACGCTGATTTTTCCTTCATAGTGTCTGATATGATGCTATGTTTTGTCTTCAGGAGAAAAAATGTGTTGATAACACACCAGTGTTTTAGTTGTTACAGTGCTACACAAAGCCAAGGGTATCTAAGCTTCTCAGACTGCCTTGACAGTGACAGAGGCTGAGGGGGCACAAGGATTTGGGAGGGGACAGAACCAGGACCTACCTAAACTGGCCAAGGGGATATTCCATGCTATATGACATCATGCAAAAAGCCCTTGAAAAATATTGAGACGTTGGCCAGGGTGGGTGACCACTGCTTGGGTACAGGCTGGGTATCATTCAGCTGGTGGCAAGCAATTGTGTTGTGCATCATTTGTTTTGTGTATATATATATATGTATATATATGTATATATATGTATGTATGTATATGATGCACATATATGTATATATATACAAAAACAGTAATTGTCATTACTATTATCTTTTTTCCTCTTATTTTTCCCTCTTATTAAACAGATTTTATCTCAAACCATGAGTTCTACTTCAGTTTCTTTTTCTGACTCCCCCATCCCACTGGGAAGTGGAGGGTGTGAGTGAATGACTGTGGTGCTTAGCTACCTACTGGGTTAAACCACAACACATAAGAACAACCAAGCAAAGAAGAGTGTATCTTTCCTGAAAAATATTTACATTGCTGATTATGGGAGAAGTTTAAAAATACAAAGTCAAAAACACACCAGAGTTGTAGCTCTCTGCCTGAATTTGCCTAACACTGATATCCACTCTGGAAAATCCTTGTTAATATTACAGAACATTGAGAAGAAGCTTAAAATGGAAACTAGTCAATTCTGACACAATGTGAAGTTACATATTTGTCTGTGAAAGTAGGAAGCTGTTTTAGAAATGAAGATATAAATAAACTTTGTGGTTTTTTTTAATAATTGTAAACATATATATTGGTTTATAATATAGAAATAGTATTTTAGAATAGATTTGCCTGGTTGGTTATGCATTAGTGCTCCATGCACAGTAATGTAGTTTATCTCTCATGATGTCATATAAATAGAAAACATTTTTGTAACTATGAAGCTTTAAATAACTTAAAGTTCTAACGTACGAGATAAATATACACATTGACATAGTCTTACAATGACAAAAAAAGAAAAAACAACACAATTAATTATTACTAAAAGTATAAATCATTTGCAATGATATAATTATAAGATGTGTGTACAACAGTGATCTTACAATTATATAGCACTGTCAAATCTGATGAATCCCTAAGCACTTTAAATCTGCGCTTAAGTGCACTGCACCAAAAGTATGTTCTTGTTTCAGTTTAGAGATGCAGAAGCACAGATATTTGGGTATGAAAATGCAGAAATTCCAGGAAATAATCTATTTATCCTGCAGGTGTCATGAGCTACATTGGTTCATATCTGTGATGTTCTGAGAAGTCATGGTAAGTCACATCATTTTCAACCTTTGCATTAACAAAACATGTATTTGTGTATGTATGTCTGAGAATTTATATGCAAGTGGCTTGTGAGGGGTGAGCACACACATATTAAATATAGCAGTATATAATTACTCATTTTGCCTGCTTCTAAAATGCAGCCAGCTTTGGACAAAAGATTAAAAACCTTTAACACAGTAAGTGATTTGGTGGGAATAACCAGTGACAATGTGGTACAGGAAGAGAATAATACTATATCTAATTAAAACTGCAAGGAGAATTAAAGAAAGCAGACTGTAATTAACAAAGTTAGTATTTGGCAGGGACACTAGGGTTAACGTTCTTCCTTTTGTATAAAGTGTCATGGGATCTTCAGTGCCTGTGTGCACAGACCAGAACATGAGAATTTCCATTCATTGGGCTCAATCCTGAAAGATGCTCAACTTTGAAGTTCAAACCAACTATAAAAGCAAACTGGAGTTGAAATACCTGAGCAACTGCCTGGCTTGAGCTCAGCAGATTCTTACAAGAACCTGAGTCCTTGTGAATGCTGGCAGTGTCTAAGACAAGCACTGTAAAGGCCCCTCCAGATGAGTTTGTCACATTTGATAGTTGTGCCAGAACTGCTCTGCAGGCAGAATTGTGTGATAAAGAGTTCACTACCAGATGGCTGGCTGGCAATGGACAGCAGTGATCACAGTTTGCAATCTCTCTTATCTGGTCATGGTTGTTTTGTTGTTTTTTTTTTAAGGAATAATGTTTCCTCATTAAGAGGAATACTTACAGTATTCCAGATCCTATAGCATGGCAGCTATTACTAAATATTGTTTAATTTCATGGAAGAATTAAATCAAATAGAATTTCCATATTTTCTAGAAATGAAATAGAAGGATTCTCTTGTTATCCTATATATAATAATACAATAAAACATGCAGATAGGAGTTACTTATGCCTGCTCACCTATAGTCCCTATAGGAACACTATGCCACAATAGTGTTCACTTACATGGTTATATACTCTTTAACTGTTTGTTCATTTTAGCTAATCTTTGCATGATGTATTTGCATTACAGTAATGCAAATCTGTAAGAATTATGACTTTATCGATTTTGCACAGGTAGAAAATAACAGCTGAACCCTGTTTGAAGGGCAACTATACTTCTATTAATTTAAAAATTCTACTAAATGTGGTAATGTTCAGTCTAGACAGAGACCCTAGGCTAGAATGTGTTTATTGGATACTGGGTTCAATTACCATAGCATCCCATTTCATAAACAAACCATTCTCTAAAAATCAATTAGATTTCCGATCTCCAATATTTTGACTTGGAGTGTGTTCCAGAATTTGAATGATTGTGAAGTATTCTTAAAAATCTTAATTTTTATTTCCGTTTCTGGATAAATATTATTTCATTTCTGTGTTCCTTTAACTTATGTAATTCATTTTTTTAGACTCCACATTTGAATTGCTTTTGTTTTGCTAAACAGGACTGGTCATGCTTCTTTAGCAAGACTTGCTGTGTTATGATCTGTCCTAACATTCCTCTGTCTACCTTTTCTGCTTTGAATTAGTTTTTCTGAACAGTGGACACCTTTATTTGTTTAGTGTTCTAAAAGTTTTCTGCACACTGAATTCCATAGTAGATATTCCCTTCTGTCTCCTGGAAATCTCTCTCATGATGGATCCTAAGAACATATTTATCTTTTTTTTTTTTTCCAGTCTCATCATTTTCATGGCTCAGGGTCATCTTCTAAGCAACTAATGTAACCAGATCTTTCTCTGTCACCTCCAGCTAATGAGCTCTCAGCTTACTGCAGACATTTCTGTTATTAGTATTTAAATGAATGACCTTGCACTATTACATTCCTTCCATTTATACTATTCTGTCATCACAGTCATATAATTCTTCCACTACAATATCCTGACCCTCTTTTGTATTGGAAATGCTTTCTACTTTTGCTACCTCAGTAAACTGCATCAGAAAAACCATATCTTTCTGTTCCTGACTCACTAATAAAAACATAAAATAAGCTGAGACTTGGGAGTGATTCTTGGAGCACTTCATTAATATGTTTTAACAAAATCTTTGTCATCTTTTTAGCCTGTCCCTAAATCAGAAAATAATCCTGATCAATTCCTTTCTCTACAGTCTGTATTGATTTCACTAATATTCATTCATAGAAAGGAAGCCACAATCAATAAATCCTGGATATGTAAGACTAGATAGAAAGAATAGTTCCAGTAACAAGCAGTTCTCCATGCATCCCAAAGTCATGGAAGTGATGAAGGTACAAACATTTTTGAAGAGCAGATACCTTTCATGTCCTAGTTCTCTAAAATATCTAAGGCCTAGGGTAGCAAGGGCTTTTCCTCAGTGTCATCTAGAACATCCTGGCAAGTTAGAGCAATTCATCATCCATCCTATTTCCCCTGAGGGACCTAAGAGCAAGAAGGATGGACTTCCAGTTGGCAAAAGCTCATGTCCAGCTACCATTTCTCTCAGTCCTCTGTGATCATGTAAAGGTCATAAAGCACATGTATATGATCAGAGGTGTTAAAACACTCCCAGAAAGAGAGAGATCAGAACCTGACTTCCTCTACCAGAAGTCTTCATTCTATCTACGTCAGAAGAGCCCATGGAAAATAGCAAGTGGGAAGCAAGCTGCAGGAATTGTCCTGCTAGTAGAAACTTCCTTAAGTTACCCTTTTTTCATGCTTAGCAACAACAGGCACTTTGAGGGTGTCTATAATTCATAGACTTTCTGCAGTAACAGAAATATGTAATACATCCAGAGTACCTAATGTGTAGTACTGACAGTTCTGACGACTGTTGGCTCCTACACATAGGGTTAGATTGCTTGTACTGTACAAACTGACTTGGTAAACTCAAAGAACAGGGAAGCAAAGCACATTCTACCTTACTCATTCTAACAAGAAACTGTAGCTGCCTAACCTGAAAGATTGGGTACTATATCTACAAGAGAAGATTTCTTTTGGTGCTTGATAAAAAATAGTACTTACTCAGACTGCATCCAGATTAAAGTGTTCATATGTGAAATATTAGTACAATACTTTAATCATGCCCACCCCTAAATATATCCCCTTTAAATCATGTTATCGTTGGAACCTAATTGATAGCATCACTTCAAAGAACAGTTCTGTAAAATGAGGCTACTTCTCCTTCTTAGCCATAAAACATGTTAGTACCCATCTATCTCAGTGTGATCCTTGCTTATTCATTTTAATTAAAAAATCAAAGCAGGGATTTTACAAAGATTTTAAACTAATGTCATATGCATTCCAAATGTAGAAATCTAAATTTGGAACCATGTTCACTGTTCATTTTACATATGAAGTGTTCGCTATTCATGTTACTGGGATTCTTTCCTGCATGATACACAAACTCAACTATTTTTCAGTCTTTGGAGTCCATACATAAACTTCAACATGTGCACCGAATTTGGGCAGACAGAGAATTGATCAATAAGTGTAATCACATGTTCATTGCAACTATTTTCTGAATAGTAGTATCTGGTGTACCAAGCGTTTCCAATTTCCAACAAGGGGAAAACTGGGTTACAAATGTTTTACTGAATTGTGACTTTTCTTCTAATTTAAAAGCATTGCAGACAGGATGAATGATTTTGTGGGTCAATAAAAGTCCTATATTCAGAAGACTGGAGTTCAACCTCTGGCTTTGTTTTACAATTGCTAGGCTGCTTGAAGAAAGGTGAAAGACAGAAACTGTGATATTCTTTTTCTTGCAAAGATGTGTTTATGCTTTAAGGTATCAGAAAAGTTGTAGTATACTGTTTAGAAACTAGAACAAGAACAGCTACAGATTTTAGGTCCATTTTTAATTAAAATACAAAACACTTGATGTATTTGAAAATAGATGTCTTTAGTAATAAGTAATATCCAAGTTTTCCAGTTCTGCTTTTTATTATCTGAAAAGAACAGCAGAAAAGCAAATGCATTCCTTTTCAGACTTGTTTTCCTTAGAACAAACTGTATCTCCTTCTATATTGATCTTTAACAAGGTTCATAATTGCACGCTCCTCAACCAGGAACTTAATGTTCAGATATATTATATTACATATTATACATTATGTATGAAAACTAGTTCATTTCTTATCTTCAAATAATGATCATCAAGCTGGTTCATTATTCATCAGAGAAAAATGAACTCTGTTCATTTTCCCAGTTATAGTACATTCTGCCCTGATCATATACATAGAATTACATTGTCTAGATAAATGTCTGGTCAAATATGACCAAGCAAAAGAATATGCTGGAGAATCAAGCTTTGCTGTAGAGTTCTGTTCTTTCAGTTTTCACCTCTATTTCATTTATTTTTTTTTCATTTTATTTCATTTTATTTCATTTTTTATTTGTTCTTTGCTTTTCTGGTTACAAAGCTAACTGAAGAGACATGGACCAAAAGTGAAGTGATGTCCTGACATGTAATCAGCCAGCTGAGAGCTGGAAATAAAAAGCCACCAGGGTACTCCCCCTCTAATCTCTACAGTCTGAAACTCAAAAATGACAATTTAAATGATAAGACTGCCAGCTGTCTTACTAAGATTATTTTATTAGTAACTCCAGATAATTCACTAATTCCTGGTTCCTTTCAATCTCATTATCCCCTATAAATGCGTATACCAAATAATTCAAAGCGTTCCTCTAAAAACAATGACTGGCATTAAAAAAATCTGAAGAAAAATGAAGCTGAGGGACAAGTGAAAACTAGATTTTTTTTTTTGCAGGATGTGAATGCCAGCCATTTTTCTTGAATACAGGTGCTAGCATCACTATTACCACTATTTTTATCATATATTTATATTACATACTCTATATATCCTCCTACATTTCACATATCATCTAAGCATATGAATACTGTTGTCGTAAAGTATTTCTGTGATCTACTGTGTTCAGTGGAATATCTATCATGTACAACACAGGGCTTTGTTTTGATTGGAATTCCTCTTTGTAGTGACTGTTTTCAAATATATTCACAAGTGTTTAATTATAGTGTAAATATAAATGCATATAAAACTACGTTATAAACTGCTATAATCAAATAATTTATACTTCTGCTATAAACTACTGTATATAGTAAAGGTCACAGAAGACCTTGGTGGATGGAGACGGTGGTGCTAAGAACAGTAACTGTATCTTTCATGAGTATATTTCTCAAAAACAGACTTCAAAAAATCTGTGTTTTCTGTCAGTTTTATCATGCAGTAAGAAACTTGCCTGTATGTAGAGAACAACATGGCCACTATTGTTGCCTCTGAGCCCACAAGCCTCTTATGCAATCTGTGTTAGTGCCATTCACAGAAATTCATACAGTTTAGCTCAAGAAACAACCACAGCTTATGCATTACAGACCCCAATTTGCTTAATGTAGCCTTAGAGAAATAGACACTATCTGACATGTAGTAAGAAGTTCTTGCATTGCTATATTAAGACAAGAATACATAAGATGCATAGCAGAGGCTGCACATCAGGGCTTTAGGATAAGATGGAAACTGACTGATGGTCCTGAAGAGCAGGAATTTGCTTGCAGATCCTGCTGCACAGGAGCTTAGAATGAGTGAGGAGTGCCCACACAACAAATATATTTATTTGAAGAGAAGGCTCTGGTGGGACCTTGTAGCAGCCTTCCAGTACGTGAAGGGGGCCTACAGGAAAGCTGAGGAGGGACTTCTATGTAGTGACAGGATGAGGGGAAATGGCTTAAAACTGGAAGAGGTAGATTTAGACTGGATCCTAATATCTAAAGAAATATCAAATATCTAATATTTAAATATTTAAAAATATTTAAATATCTAGAAAAATTACTGACTGTGAGGGTGGTGAGACACTGGAACAGGTTGCCCAGTGAGGTTCTGGATGCCCCCTCCCTAGAGGCATTCAGGGCAAGGCTGGACTGGGCTTTGAGCAACCTGGTCTAGAGTGAGGTGTCCCTGCCTATAGCAGGGGGGTTGGAACTAGATGATTTTAAAGGTCCCTTCCAACCCAAACCATTCTATGTTTCTATGATTACTTATCAACAAAAGCAAACTACAATATGATAACACATATTTGAAGTTCTATCCTTTGTCCACCAGTTCAGGATCTAAGTCAAAACTCTAATTCTTAAAATTTTAAACACTACAATTTCTTGAGGGAATTGGAGTTACTTATAAGAAGAGATAAAACTCTGTTTTTACAGTTTTCATATGTGTCTTTTGCCTGTTCCCAGTGACTGGGAGTACAACTGAATACAGATATCTATAGAGCAAACATGAGTATTTCAGTGAACTCTTTAGACTCCTCTCACATTTAAGGAGGAACATAGATACTTCTTCAGCACAATTTATTTCATATTAAATGTTTGACGTAAAATCAGTGGGACAAATCGTAGGCTGCTGTTGCCTCTGGAAGACAAAAAAGGGACAAGTTCAGATGAGGAGACTAAATGTGAGTAGTCTATGATTAGGTGTGATTAATTCAGCTTTATTTGTTGGGCAACGTGTTGATAATGAATTGACACTGATTAAATATGAATTACAAATTGTTGAGCTTTTGTTTGTTTGTTTTAATTGTTTCTGTTTTTGTATTCCTATGATAAAATCTCACTTGCGTATTTCCTAGGGCTAAGCTAACTCCCTCAAAGAGGGAACTAATAAGCTGATACTGATTGCATGCATTACGGGTTGTCTATAGGTTATTTCCAAAGACTTTCAGAGATATGTAGTTTATCTAAAAAATTAAGATATGATATCAAAGCACATTGTTACTAAAAATAAATGTTATGAACATACGAGGAGAAAAATAAACCTCTTTTATCTGTCCTGTTCTTTTACATCTGCTCAGAATGTTTTGAGCTCCAAGATGAAGACCATATTTCAGTTTCCCTCTGTAGGAAGTACAAACTTCTGTATTTTTAAGAATATTTCCCCTTCTGTCTGCCTACCTTTTAGAGAGAAAAAATCAAAGAGGAAAAAAGAAAGTTTTTTCAGCTCCAGAAAACAGTTCTGAGGAGTTCTCAGTGTGTGCATTTCATTGCTAGTTCTCCACAGCTGAAAGACACAATTTCTCATCTAGTAACTTTTATAATATTGAAGAAAGGCAAAGAAAGAATTTGCTCACCAGTTTTATTTTTGAGGAGTCTATTATTTCCACAATTGCTACAGATTGTTCTTTCTCCTTCATTTTTCTTCTTTAAACTTGTAAATGATACCAGAACTGCTAGACAGAAGTTTATATGCAAGGGTGAACTTTGATTCTTCCTTGGACTTTAAGACTAATCTAGTGTAGAATGTGATTGACAAAGCATTTTCATTGATGTTATGCAGCCTTTTCAAATTACCCAACCTAAGCAAATGAGTTTGTTAATGTTTACTCTAGCCCTTACTCTACAATGTTTTAGCAGATTTTATAAACTGAACAAGATTGTCAAGTGGCATCAGTATTCCCTAAATTAAAAGATAATCATATAATTACGCAGCATAGGGCTACCTAGATCAACAATGCAAAATAGACTTTTAATGGAAAACTGATTTTAGTCATGATTTAGTATTCCCAGCAAATATCCAATAAAATAGTTTTGAGGATACCTACCTCAATTTCTTTTTTCAGTATAATTTCTGGGAATAGGACAGACAACAGTTTTTGTAATCCATCCAAATAATAGTCATAAGTATTTGAAAAACAATTAATACAAATGCAAATTATTAATGCCATGATGGGAAACTGTGACCTCAATGAGCTTGTAGTAGAATTGAAATCTTGCAGACTGACTCTATTGTATTTTTATCAATAAATATGCCTCCATAAAATCAAATGGAGAGTTCACAGATTTAATGAGAATTGTCTGTAGTTGACAGAATCATACACATTAGAGAAGGAAAACATCAATCCTCTTCTGTCCTGATCTAACCTCTAGCCCATTCTTGCACATCCCGATTTTTTCAAATGCCAAGGGAGCTGACCAAAGTCAGGCCACAAGTGGGCCCCAGGACAAGTGAGGATTTTCTCTGTAAGCTGTTTTCCTGCAACACTGAGAGAAGTGGAGCAATCCCAACTGACCTGACTCCAAAGCAGAGAGTAAGCATACCAATCTTAGTGAGAGTGCACTATGAACATACAAAATGCAGTAATGCTAATGGAGTCATGAAATCTTTCAAGACCCTTCAAGAGGTGCTCTCTTGCAAGCCAACATATCCCCACGGCACTGTGGTCCCCATGTGCTGTTGCTTCCTGAAGCATGCCAGCTCAGCCGTACTATTTAACGGATAGCAAAAGCATGCCTTTCAGGATGCCCAAGTCTTTTTCTTCCCCTCTCAGTCAGTGACTCCGTAGTTATGGATGAGCAAATATGAAAGCAGAAAGTGAGTTAGTGAAGCAGTGATGAAGCCACATGCTTACAATCACAGGCCTAGGAATGGAAGCAGAACCCTTTGAGGTTGGCTGATAAGGCTGAGCTTAACTTTATCACTGCTTTGCTCTGAACGTCATACGTATCTTTTAATGATTTAACTAGAGGCCCCCTTTATCTTACAGGCAGCCACTTGAGTTCTTGGAAAGGGGGCAAAGTAAATGTGGAAGCTGAGAAGCATCAGGTTATGGACAAACTATAACTATCCCTGTTACTGCTAGGCAAAACAGATAACGTCAGTGTACAGAGAAGCAGACACTTGGTTTTGTGTGTTGGGTTCTTTGTTTCTCTCTATTCAGTACTGGACATGGTAAACAAATCAACAAAGAGGTTTTTGTTTTTTTCCTGGAGAAGCTTTTCTTTTTCTCCGAAGTAATCTGAAAGGAGCTTTTCCATTTTGTTTAACCATTCAATACCTACTACTCCTGCAACAGTTAACTCACCTGATTCAACAAATCATTAGTGGGCCATTGCTGGTAGTGCTCTCCCTCAAGCAGAATTCCCTCCTCACCACCAGCCACCTAATGTACACAGAGCCTCTTTGTTTCTCTTCAAGTATACTTCTAAAAGGTCTTGTATTCTGGACTATCAGAACAAAAGACAATTTATAATCATTGGATATGCTCAGTAAATTAAATCATTTTATGCGCTGCCCCACACAGCACTGTAGGAGAAGTCTATGTCTTTCAGAACTGTAGTATCTTCTCATCTTATTCTCGCTATAAACCAGTAAATATCCTAATGCCTTTGATGTACATTTTAGTGGACTCCATGTCAAGTAGCAATCATTATCCCAGTATCTACACAGTGGTTATCTGGGATACAGCAATTATTTCTGAAAGAAACCACTGTGAAAATGCCATTTTTTTTCTTAGAGATGACTGTTATGCTTGCTAAATTACTGGTTTTCTGGTGAGTCCTAGGGCTGTATACGCATATTAGCAAAACAAAACAGCATTTAGTAAAAAGAAAAGGTTTCACTGGGTCACACACTGCCAAATCCAATACTGAAAAGCACAGAGCTCCTATTTTTTAACTCTACTCTTTTCTGGCTCTCTTCACTGTGACTAATGGTCTCCATATCTCCCTTGATACAACACGCTTCTTACACTTCTCTTCTTCAGGTACTGAAAGGGATGTAAGCCATAGCTTTTTAAACTTACTTTAAACTTTCAATGATGATGTCATACTTGTTTTATATTAACAGACCTGTACATCAACATTTCATATGTTCTGAGCATATGAAATTTAATAAGCTTTAAATTCACCATGGAATGTTGAAGATACTTGAGATTTTGAATAAGAATGAAATTTTGACAGAAATTAGAAATGCTTACTTTTCAAATATCTGTTAACATATCAGACATACACAACATTATTCACCTTTGAAACTCACTCATATATTCATTTCAAATGGAAACTTTGCAATGTTGCCTATGGGGTCAGGAAGATATCTGTCATTCTGAATATATGATTTAGAACAGAAACAGATTTCTTACAATATGGTTACATATGTTACTGGCTGTTAGTAAACAGTCTGAATTATAAGACTGAATTATTGAATCCAGAAAAAGGACTGTAATTTGATTGTGTTCTCTTTCAATTGCAAGTTTTCTTTATTAATTTTTAGACATTATCAACAGAGAAATCTAATATTTTCTTACCACTTAAACCTGATTAAAAGTAGAGATTCTAATTGTTTTATAGCTTTATTACTCTAAGGACATTTTCTTTCATTAAGAAACTATTTTTGTCAAGTAATAGATCGTCTGATTTCAGCTATATTTTCTGGACAACTGCGTAACTGGGTTTACAAATGCTTTCAGAAAAAAGATGACCTCTTGCACATGGGGTGGTTCAAATCCTTCCTTGTACCTCAACTTCTAAAAGTCATTTTGGAAGGTAAGTTTATAGCATTTGGGTAGTGTTAAGAGAGAGAGACGTACAGCCTATTCTCTATTTTGAACAATTCTTAAGTTCTTGATCAAAACCAAAAATTTTCGTGAATTTTGGGCCAAGCACAATAAAAGACAGAGAAACTGCTCTTTAGAAGCTATAATTTTAATAAGAGATGGAGGGATGTTCTTGTTTTCACTTCTCTGATTCTACTAATACATGACTATAATTCATTAATTCGGGGTCAGACAATGGTCTGAGCAATTATTCACATGAGTGGTCTCATAGAATTCGATGTCCTCATTTTATGTGCCATTAAAATGGTACATGGGTGCATCTAACTAATGCAAACATCAGTTTATAACAACACACAATGGGTAGCACTGTGAAGTCCTTAATCACAACCACTGTCTACTGAGAAAAATCAGAAATTTGGCTGTTTCAAGCCTAAAGATTTGTGGGGGAAATTAAAAAAAAAAAAAGAAATTAAAAAAAAAGAAAGAAAGAAAAAAAGATCTCCTACCATATTCAGAACACCAGGACACTCTGATTTTATCAGTTTTAAAGAGACACTTTTGTACCAATTGTACTAATCCAGGGAAGGTAAAAGTTTAGGTGTGACACTTAACCATTGTGCTAGAGAAGTGCATGTTGCCAAAAGAGAAGATGGAAGAGGAAAGACAGAGATATTGCTTGACTATTCCCACCCTGGCACAGTTTGCATGCACTGCTGAAGGCAGGCTTCATTTTGACACACCATTTCACAGAGATTTGGAAACATACATTGTTCTCCAGTTTACCTACCTACCTGTTGATTTACTCAGTACAAACAGAAGTCTGTACATCATTACTTGACACACAGGTATTGTAGGAAACTAAAGTCTTTGAAAGTAAAATGTGGATTAGGCCTAAAAGCCATTACATCTCACCTTGCTTTTCAAGAATAGAGTATATTTAACGGGTATATGTCCTTCACGGCTGAAGATAAAGACTAATGAGTCTGGAATTTGCATAGATTTACATCATCCAGTTTTAAAAGGTGTTGAGGGAGTGCAAGTCCAATTCAAAACCCAGAATTCATGCTTCCCATCACCAATCCATGATACAACACCTGAAAGGATCCTCCCATGCTTCACATTAATTTCAACCAAAATATTAATTCAGTCCCCAAGGAGCATTTCTTTGCTATGTTCTGTACTGAGATATGTATAAATTAGACTGTATTACTTTTTCAACTACTATGCAAATGCAAGGTATTCGTGGAATTATTAATTGCCATTAATACTGGACCTTGTAGTGGGCAACACAGAGATGCAGAGATCTTATCTTCTAATATATATTTTTTGTTAGACAGTGTTGTTTTGTAACCAGAAAAAAAGAAGATGATAAACATTGTTTTCCCAAATAATAATGAGTATCTGTGTCCAGAAAAGGTCCATCTTTCCTCTTTAAATCTGTACCATGTATGAAAATTTAAGTAGACTTTTTCAATCCTCTGTCATTCTTTTATCAAAAAAAGAGGTTACAAAAAAATAATAATTTGTTATGATTGTTACCGTGAAGGATTTCATCATTGTTCTTAATATTACTCAACAAAAGCGCAACTTATCATTATGAAAACCAAAAAATAGGGGCCACCCTTGCTTCAGTATTTGACACTGAAGTAAATACATCACTCTAGATACTATGTGGCCACGCTTTGATTTTTTTTTTTTTTTTTTTTTAAGACAAGGTGGAAGAGCCTTTAAGCAGGGCTTTCTAAGACCTTCTAGAGTATAGAGAATCTGCATATTCATAGTCCAGCATGTGAACTACAGCTGTATGCCAGAGCTGATTCTGGGCTAGAACCTCAAGTTCTCAAGTTTTTCCAGTAGCTAATCAGAACTCTTAGAACATGTGTCCCCACCACACTGAAGCCTTTTCCTATAATGTTTCTTGATAAAAAGACAGGTATCTAAAGAGAAAGGAGAATAATCCACTGATAGCACTGCTTTGGCCTCTGACATTTAATGTGCAACTGAATAACTCAGTGAATTTTCTATTATAAATATGAAGACCAAATTCCACAAAATACTTACAGTTCTTTGCATCAGAAGAGGTGTTTCAGGGCAACCTATCCCTTCATCATTAAAGCTCGATTCCATATTGATTATGTCTTCAATAACCTCTTCCATCTAGTAAAATAATATTTTAAGTCCAATAATTATTATTATTGCAGAAAATATTATTCTGAAAATATATCAGATATAATTGTATTTATTACTTCAAAAAAGAATTTCATAAGTGTATATCCTAAAATTCAAATAATTCAAGTAATTTTACAAAATGTTCACTTATTAAAATTCTTGTAAAGAGTTTTGTGGTTTAGCATTACTTCTTTCCCACCAACCCATTCCTTCCTAATCCTAATTCTTTCACTCTTTCCTAACCCCTTATTGCAACAACAAGATCAGACAACAAAAGCATGTTGCCAAGCTGTAACTATGATCTGTCACCTTCATCAAATGTGTCATATTCACAGTGTACTGTTCCACTGGTGCAGGAAGACTGAAAGGAACCTGTGGTTCTGCAAGAGTATGAGTCACTCAAGATTTGGTACTATAACTGCTCTCAAGATTCAGTGAGCAGAGGTTTGTGTTGTGCTTGGATATTTCTCTAGCCAGCCTTCTAGATCCACATTTGTTCTAGCCTGAATCAAAAACTGCTGAAGCAGATGGAATACATAATTAATTTTTCAAGGTGAAACAGTAAATATTTTGCAAATCTATAGACATAGATTTGGATGAGGCACAGTATGAGTTTTCAGTGATAATTTTGGTCTGATTTCTTTCAAAAAACAACTTGGAAAAAATTCCTGTAATGAATCTGCCACTCTTAACTCTGCTTTCTTCCAGAGCAATCTTTCAAGCAGCTCTCAGGAGCTGCCTAAGAGCTATAGTTGAAGGAAGTGGAGGAGGCCAGAAATATCACTACACGGCACAGACCAGGATCACTCACAGGCCAGGGACCATTCAGTAGTCTTTTTAGGTCAAATGACACAGCACAGCTTCGAGGGTTACTCTGAAAGTAATGCCTCCTATTTTCAGTGTTGACCCACAACAGCAGAGGCAGATGTTTTTGGCATGGCAGTAGAGGTAAAAACTTCCATCACTATTCCATTACATTTTCTTGCTGTGTGACTGGAATGATCCCTACAAGGATTTTGGTTTATTCCAACTATCACCCTCTCAAATACCAACAGGCACAGCTCAGGAGGGAATAAGAGGTTCTTTGTAAGCGATTGTTTTTCCTCTGGAGGATTAAGAGTTGTATTAGTGCAGGAAACAGTTGTTCCTGGTCAGATATACAAGGTACTTAAGAACAGTTCCAGGATGCTGTAATTGCCAGTGCAAAGGTGGCCACAGAGTACCACAAAGGCCATCTACAACAATCTTTGCAGAGCAGTGGTTCCAATAATCCATATTTCTGACATTAAATGTCAGTTGTCAATGTAGAAGGAATAGAGGGGTCACAAATGAGCCCTCCAACAAGTACTGGTTTTATCCTTTCAGTTCCCTCATACTTAGCTGCATGGCATCCAAGTTTGCTCAGACTGGTCACAGGGTATTTGTAAGACTCTCCTATTAATGCCCAAGATATGGTGTGGCACTTCCACTTCTTATTTCTGCAGGAATTCTCCTTTTACCTAATAAGCACTATCTCTTGAAATCTGTTGAAGTATTAAAGGCCATAATGATCTACATCTCCCACTGTCTGAGAATCTGACATTGTGTAATAGCTGTACCTCTGTTAAAATCGATGGTGGCACTAACGTTAGCAGATCTATGCCAATTTACCTAAGATAACCCATATATAAGTATATCAGCTAACTGAAAAATGAATGAGTGATTCTTTCAGTTACATCTTTAATCAGTATTTAACTTTGTTATGCAGCTAGGATAATACTTTTAGATAGAAATAACTCTTATCTGGAAAAAAAAGTTTGCATTGCTAGGTATGCATTTAAAAACCTATAGCAATATATGCCTCATAGATAAAAAGATACAATCGTGCATTTAAATTGGCCACAGTTTAGAAGCTTGATCTTGCAATAAGCTGTTTGCATGACATTCAAGGGAATTGTTCATGTAATCAGAAAGGACTCAGGGCACATGCTCTGCAACATAAAGATAATCATCTCTTGCCCACAGTGAATACAAGGTGAATCTTGCAACATTTTCATAGAAATAAGCAATGCCCAGTTCTTTTTGCTAGCTTTGCCCTACCGCATTTTCATGTTCTCCTCCAAGGGCCAGCAGCTTGGTCACAGGACTCTCTGGTGTGCCAATATCACTGACTGGAGGCATGTGTCCGTTCCTTAAAATAGAGGTCACTCCTGTGGGCTGGACTGTGTGGGAGTGGGACAGGGAGAGGGTCTGGCTGGACAGCTTGGTGTCAAGGGTCAAGTACTGCTTCACCTGGTGCCGCTGGCTTTGCTGGATATGGTATCTAGACTGATTTTCCAAGTGTGTTTGTACCTGGGAAGAAATAGAAATAACTGCTCATGTTTCAAACATTTGCCTGTGTGATGACCTAGAAAACTTCAAGACAATAGAATCAGTTTTTATATCACTAGATAGAATCATTATTAACCTCAAATCTTTTTTTAAATTTTACACACTTACACATTTCTTTCTTATGTGCTATCTTGCCCATACATATGGGAATAAACCCTATGAATAATTATCAAATAATAGAATAGAAAATAATAGTTCAGTTGGAAGGGACCTGCAAAGAACATCAAGTCCAGCTGCCTGATCATTAATGACCCTGAGAAAAGACAAGTATGCTACACATTTTTCTTTTCCCATTCAAAAATGCTGTTTGTTGGAATCCTTGATCATTACAATTAAATCTACAAGCATACATAAATACTCTAAAATTACTATCACAATGTAACTACACTTTTGTACTTAAACAGCAGATAAATATATAAAGAACAACATAATGCTTCCAACTTCAAGATCAACAGCATTCATTTATATCTAAACCCACGTTAGGCTCACCTTGTTGTAAGTACAGTCAGTTAAATGAGGCATTGTTGCCCTTTCACAAAAATAAAATAAAATAAAAATAAGTAAATGCACAGTACAAGCTATAGTCCTAGATGACCATTCACTATCTTCAAACTATGCAGTTTTCATGAAGTGCCTCTTGAGGACAGATCACGTTTTGAGTTGGTATGACTTTATAAACTGAGCGGTCATGCCAAAATGGCTAATTGAGTCAAACTGTGGGCTGTCCTTTGATTATATAGATTGACAATTATTACTTCAAACAGTTCTCATCTCAGATCAGTGTCACATTCCTGCAATTTAACTACTGGAGGAGCACTGCATTCACAAACCCCAGTCATTTCAGCCCTGTGGCTTTCTTCTTTAGCTATGGCATGACTGGTCACAAATTTATAGTAATACATTCTTCTTAAGTGACCTCTGTGTAAGCATGGTTAATATTTGTTAAATAATAGCACGACTTGCTCTGCAGCCTTTATTTTGTTTTTTAAAAATTCTGTCATTTAAACAAACTTATTTTTAATCCCCCTAACATACATAGGCAGAGATAAATAGCCCACAAAGAGGTTTGCATTTAAATTAACTATATTTTTTTTTACAACATCACAGTAGATACTTTATTTTTTAATTGTTTTACAGTGGCGTGTCTAAAATTGTTTTAATTATGTTTCTTTAAACTAATTTTCTAGTCATATAAAAAGACTAAGGCACACAGTAATGAATACAATATTAATTATTTTATGTAAGTATTAAAGTTATTAAATAATATTCCACTAAAATAGTAATATAAAATCTTAAATACATTGTTTAGATTGTCCCGTTTCATGTTAGGAAGGTATGCAGCCCTGGTAAGAAAGAACTGAATATGCATTTGGGATTTACTCAGATTCCAATATTATTTGTCTAAAGCAAGATCTTTGTCTCACTTAGTGTCTACAACACTACTTCTAGTAAGTGGATATTGCAGTGTTAATTTGAGCTCTGATTTATCATTATTTAGCAAGGATGATAGCTTCTTCAGCTTCAATAAGGCTTGTGCTCACACTGAAAGATTATCAGGCAGTTTCATATATTAGAATATAAAAAGGAAATCTACTGCATGACAGTTTAACAAGAGTATTAGTTCGAGGTGCTGAAGGAAAGAAAATATGTCCCACTGTACAGCAGGAACTTGCTGTGCACCTTTGTTTTCTCTTGCTGTTTCGGAACCCACATATACTTGTTCTTTGCACTGAATTCTGAAGTCACAGAACACGCCTATTATCTAGACCTTTCCCTGCCCAAATTGAAGATTATCTCTTTCCAGCAATGAAGAACACTCCAATCACAGCTTTGAAAGCACAGCTTCTTTGGATGGTACAAATGAGAGAGGATCAAAGCACAGACTACAAATACAATGACTGAATTTTACCCTATCTGCATTTTTCCCTTGAATGAGCAATGAATTGTTTTCTTAAAAATTCTACAAGCCTATCTGAAGCGTGAAATCCAGAATATTGGATATTTTCGAATTCTATGGGAAACATAAGAAATTTGCAATATCTTAAGTTTATATTACTTTGTTTAAAACTTTGGGGTTTTATTTTGTTTTAGTTTTGCATACGGACAGAAATTTAGACAGACATTGAGTTAAGCCACAAGAATATGGCTAAAAATGGCTTGCTTTTTGCTTTCTCTGGCCTTCAGATTGCTGGTGGCAGACTGAAAATCTGTGCAGTCGGACTGCCTGGTGAACCACCATAGAGTTGTTCCGCCACTTCCATGTTCTCTGAGAAAGAAGTAAAAAATCAAGATTATTAAAAGCGTTTCTCTTATCTAACATTCTTTCAGTGCTTAGATCTTGTCAGTAGTGTCTTCAACTTTTATAAACAGGAAAAAAATTAAAACTCCTCTGATAGGATCTCTTGCTATAGTTTTGCAAACCTCTGTATAGCCTTTACTATGCAAATTGCAGTCATTTTAACACAGCACCACTGGGGTTAAAAAGGGATCTATGACTAGATTTTCAAAAAGTACTTAAAGTTGCAATCCCTAATCATCCTTTTATATCTAAATAACTCTGAGAAGTCAATGTCAATAATAATAAGTCAAGTCCTTTTGAAAGTCAAATCACTGTATAAAGGCAAAGCAGAACTGAACTCCTATTTTTACAATCATATTTCTAATGTATAATAAATGGGGAGAAAAAGTCATGTTATGCTAAAGGAATATTAAGAATGCAAAGTCAAGCTCTCTGGAAATTAGAAATGACAGTTCTTGTCCATATAACATGTGTGAAATGGAAAAGGAAACTCAAAACTTAATAATTCTATGAAACCTGTCAATTATCAAGTATGATCAGGCCATTGTGTGCTGGAGAATTTTTATTATCTTATTCAGTAATATTAAGCTCAGTTTAGGTTTTCTGAATGTTTTAAATGAAATAAACATTTAAAAATAACTTTTACCATAATTACAAGCAATAAACTTTGTATTGATTTTGAGCTTTCTTTTAATCTTTTTAAGAGTGGTTAAGCAGTGGCATAGGTTGCCTAGAGTGGCTGTGAGATCTCCATCCTTGGAGATTTTCAAAACTTGGCTGGACAAGGCCCTGAGCTTCTGAGGAAGCAAAATAATATAGAAATATATTATCTATATATATATATATATTAATAATAATAATTATATATAATTATATATAATTAATATTAATAATTATATATATAATATAAATATTATATATTAGATATATATAGAAAAATATAGAAACAATATAGAAATAGGGAAATTTGAATCAGTAGTTTAAATAATGAAACTATGGGCAATCATTTTTAAGTCTGGGGAAAAATGGTATTTAAATATTCAAGTTAGGGGATCAGTGAAATAAATGCAGAAAGGAAGATAACTGAAATATCACTCCCATGTGTAAATAGTCCCACGGGACAAAGAGTCTAGGTATACATGCTCTAAGCTGCTTTGAGACATTGAACATATCTTAAATCCACCAAATAAGGTCTCTGTTTATCTGACAAGTGGGAAAAAAATTAGATATCAGGGTAAAAGCATCCCCCTTTTTTGCCCAATAATCCCAGCACGGTATCTTCCAGCAGTGCTGGGAGACTAACTTTCTAATTCCTTACCAATTGAGGAGTTCCTACAACCTGTAATAACATTTTGTCAGAGAATATATGAATTTTTAAGGTAAGAGACTGAATATCTCCAGTTTAGGAGTCCTCCCATATTTAAAATTGTTAATTTTTTTTTTGGACAAGGGATATGCAACATTGATCTTGACACACTCTTTACTGCAACAACAATATAGTCTCAATATAGAGGGTGCTTGTTATTTTTTTTCCCTAATATAATGGATCATTTATTTAATGCAATACACCTTACAGGAAGACCTCAAGATGTTTTTCAGAGTAGAGAATCAATAAGACCAGCAGCTCTGTGGAGCCTGGGTTCTCGTTCCTGGCACAAATTAAGCAGTGGGATTTGGTAAAACCTATCTTTCAGCTCTCAGTAGACCATTTGCTACTAATCATCTCTACGTCTTTCTAATTTGTGTGAAATAGATTACCTTGTTCCTTGATATGCCTGATTTTGGGGAAACCCAAGAAGAAATAGGCATTCAGCAGCCAGCTGATGAACCAGGCAGATTCTGTCTACAGGGAGAGAAGAGCCTCGGACACAGCCCAGGACAGAGCTGTCCTGCTGGCACATCTGCTTAGTTCTCAGCAAAGTCAGTGTCCTGGACCTTCCTGCCAAGTGCTCCTGATGTTATATTGACTATTGTGTGCGCATAGAGTAACAAGGCGACAAATCAATGCAGATAAGAGATGAATGTCCTCTCAGGCATTTACTTGCAGTGGTTGTGGCTGTGCACTTTAAATGGTAATTATTTCAGATTATTTGAGGAGCAAAGGACAGCATAAAATTCAACAGTAAAGTGATTATCCACTCTTTCCTAGGCACTGCTTTTGTCTCTTATCTGGCTTTCCTAATTACTGTGAAATTAAAACCTCCTCAGAATCAGAAACACCAAGCATTCAAGGACCCAAAGCATCCAGTCCAAACTCAGATGTTATAGTTTGACGAGAACAAAGCTAGAACAGAAATGAACACTTAGAGATAGTTTTTGTGATCCAGAACAAATCCCAGTGCACATGTAACCAAACGTCCCTGTTTCTGACAAGCCAGTTCTGAGAACAGGAACATAACTGCCTTTCAGAATTACAGACACAGAGTCAAACTTCTTCATTTGCACTTTCTAATCTGAGCACACGTCCTCATGTTGTAAAACTGCGGTAGCGTTGTGTAATATCTTTTCCCACACTCACTTTGCTCTTTCTTTTGTTTCTAAAAATTCCACAGTGGCATAACTAGGTCTTCGGTATATTTACACCAATTATTTTACTTCCACATTTGCTGATGAGATTTTTCCATCAGTAAAAAATAGCATGACAAAAGTAAGAAAAGGACACATTTAGGGGACCTAAATAAAGCATGAATCATGCCAACGATATTCCTGTATGTAGCAGCGCCACGTGCTGTACTGGATTTCCACCATAGGCTAGCAGGTGATACATTAACTCGCAGTGTGCTAGCCCATAATCAGTCCTGGGAAAAATAAAGGGAAATCTGAAAAGAGATTCAATTAATAAATTATTAAAGGATAGGAATATAATTAATACTAGTCAACATAGCTCTGTGGAAAATAAGCCTTGTCAAACAAATCCTCTTCTGTTCTTTGATGAGATTTCAAGTTAGGTTGCCAAAGGTAACGACATAGGTACACTTCAATTTTTGTGTGCCTTTTGACGTAGCATCATTCAATATTCTAATTAAAAATATAGCACTACACAATATCAACAAAGTATATTTTAACTGGATTAAGAGTTGGCTAACAAATATGCATAATAATTCAATCAGCAAAGGATTGGCATCAGAAAAAAGGATCCCTTCACAGTATTGTCCTATTCAACATTTCTGTCAGTATTTCTACAGCTAGTGACCCCCCTTGAAACAGAATGAGTTCCAAGTCAGCAAAATACGCATATTCTGGAAAAAAAAAATATAGGATGCAACACTGGAGAAAACTGGATGGAGAATATTCTGAAAGAAGTATTCTGAATTTGGGTAGCAACAAACCAGCAGCTCAGCAGGGGTGTCCAGATGATGCTATAGCAAGATGGAGAAATTGATGTAAAGGAAGCAATGAATAGGAACCTGGCTGTACTCTGCTTTTTTTTTTACAGTTCAGAATTGATCAGGTATGGAACCTGCAAATACATCTACCCTAATAATGTTTCAAATATAGTTAAATCTTTGAAAGGATACAGAACAGAGCTATGGAAGCAGTTGAGGAGTAAGAAGAGTGTGTCTCAATGAATGCTTAAAGAAACTCCTCTACTTTATTGCTGTCAGACTAAAATTTGAGAAATTAGTGTGGGATGCTAAACGTGAGAGGGGTCTTAAGCTAACTCAGAATGCATGGAAAAAGCCACTGGCCACAGGCTGATGTTAGGCAAGGTCATACTGGAAATTAAGTGAATAGGTAGTGAAATATTCAAGAGGAAATACTCTAAATTTTGTTTTCTTCAAACTAAGTCTCATTGATTTCATGGAAGAGATGCATTAGCCAAATCCAAGACATACTTTTATCAAAAACATTATTGGACTCAAATTTGAGTACTAGGTTAATAACTGAATGGAATACAATAGCCTGTGATTTTATAGGAATTAAAATGAGCAGTCTAATAGCTCTCTCTTTGTTTAAATTTTATGGAACCTTGCATTTGAGAACTGGTTATTATAGTAGCAACTTGATGAAAATTCACTCTGAATTTAACAAATATTTAAATCTCTGTTACAAAACAATATGTTTAAATGAAGTCAAAATATGCTGGACAGAACAGTAGACTTCATTTATGCTGGATGTTAATTTGTTCCAGTGTTTTTAACTGCTCTTGAAGTAAAATTTCTCACACTGATCACATCATTTATCATGTCCTGAATACAATATCTCTCTGAAATTGTTTGAGTTATGGCACTTCATGTTCTTTTCAGTCACTGTACCAGAGCATAAGCATCTAATTATGAACTCTTTCATTATTAAAATGCTCTGAAAGTACCCAAAAAGTCTAATTCCATTTTAAGATAAGAAAAACAGCCATAACACAGACGTTTCTGATGACTTTCAACTGAATTTTCAGAGTTAGAAAAATATCCACAATTTTAGTGATGGAATAATCCTTTATCCTTTTTGTCTTCTGTTACAAACTAATGTCAACTGTTTGTTTGTCCTGCTCTCTCTATTAAACTTTTCAAGAAAAGCATGTTTGTGAAATTATTTCATAACAAAATGAAATTTCAACTTAGCAATTATAAGCTTCTGTTCTATCTTGAAAACTATCACCCAATATTGTAGCCGTTCACTTTAATGTTTCCTTTATAAAAGCATGTGTGATTATGTCAATTAATTACTTAAGCTAAACACTGTAATTAAATTTTTAATGTGAATATTTTTCTTATTGGAACTTTGATCTGACTAGAGAAGACCTCCATTAATATGCATGAAGAGAGAATACAAAGCAAAAGACATCCAGTCTGGCAATTCAGAGCTGTGTGTTTAGTTGATGCTTTACAGTAGCTTTCAAGTTAAAAAAAATTCTCATGTGACTCTAATGCACTATTTTTCATCTTATTTAACCTTTGACATCATATTCATCAGGAACTTATGAATGTTCTTTCAAGGGTGAAGAGACTCAAGAAGAAACATTTAAAAGTTCTTTGACAAAGGCCTTGTCTTCAACAATGACTACTGTTTCTGTATTTTAGCGTATCAGTGTCCAAAAATAGCAGATAACTATAAATGTAGGGTAGCATGGGAGTATTATCTTTCTCTCTGCCAATCAGTATGAAAACCAAGATATTTTCTGTTGTATCTATTTAAAAAAATGCCAAAACATATTAATTTCACAGTTCTATTCTTAGATGGTTACATATATGTAGATTTTCCATTATTACAGTACTACAGAAAAATACTATAAATACTTTTTTTTATTATTTAAACATAGCTATCTCTATAATATGCACTTCAAATCAAAGGAATCATCAGCACAGAGCATAGTACAATGGTAGAGTATCCAGTTGTAACATATGAGCATAGGAAAGAAACCTTGTAATTTAAAGGTAAATTTAGGAAAAAAAAAAATGTGTGGTTAACTCTCGTTGAAGTCACAGTAACTTAAAGTGTACTCTGAAAAGCAAAGCCTAGTGTTTCCCTGAATAAGGTCAGACATATGTACACAGTAAAGTACTTGTATTAGAGACATGAATTTCATGTTCGAGCTCGAAAGGATTTAATAGTTACTTGCATTTGGGACCAGTCCCCTTCCTTTTGGAATTAGTCTTTTTCATAATTGAAATCAAAAAAGGGAGGAAGCCCTTTAAATAGGGTATTTTCAGCAAATACAGTCTAATTCTAGTCACAATTCTAATAAACAATTGAGCGAGATTCTCTATCTTGGAAAAGTTACTGCAACAAACTCATCTTCTTACATGATGTTAAAGTCCATTGTTTTGCTACAGGTAGATAAACAGAAGCAGGGATGGGGGAATAATACTTAAACTACACAACGCATTTGCAAAAGATAAAAAACAGGATGTCGTTCCTGCAATGTGCTGTGTGATTGACCTATCTTTCCAAGCACTGCTCTGTTGGCTGTTAGAAAGTTTTATGAAGCAGGTTTCTACAGGGCTCTGCTGACATCAAGCATCTTGCAACATCAGAAGCTGAAAATAGGATGTGTTCTTAACAAAGTGTTTACAGTGGAAATACTGACTTTGAAGATGAGAAGTGCATGAGTAGGTCCAAAGGCAAGCAACAAAAATGATCAGTGATTGAAAGGAGGGGGAGTATTTACTTTTAGAAGAGAAGGCTGTGAGGGAACTTAATAAGAGTCCTCCTATCTTCAAAGGACTGTGGCCAGGCAACAGATTTCTGTAAGAAGTGAATAGGCCAATAAATAATATGGCATTAAATGGCAATAAAAGTGAGTCTGGCTGGATACCAGGAACAGAGTTCTCAGAGTAAGAACAGTGAAACATTGGCAGAAGAAGGGAGATGAGAGAGTCCAAAAATCAAAAGCCTTTAAATTCAGACAACCATACTAGGGATTACAGGAGTGTGCAAAAGTGGTGAACCTTCCTGAATCCACTTCAGCCTTATATTTTCAAGCAAATCCACCTGCACACCAGGGCAAATACATGAGGAGACTTGGTCAAACATGCACCAAAAATAGTTGTGTGGTTCAACAAATTGACAGTTGTAAGAAATAAACAAAAGCAATGTGGGAGGCAAAAGAGCTGCAAAAATGGCTTCAGGGAAACCAGGGCTGGCTGATAAAATTCTCTGAACAGTATAAACAGTAGAAGAGAATGTCCGTCATGGAGGGAGAGGCAGCAGAGCTCTCACGGTTATAGCTGTTGGAGGCTAGATCATACAGCTTCCCATTTCCTGACAAATGCCTTTGCAGATGCAATGATTTTGATAGTATTTCCCCATTGTGGTATTCTCTAGCACTCACGGAGCATTGATGGAGCTCAGTCCTTTCAGGTCCATTCTGTGCTAACCTCCTTCTGCAATCAGAAATGAGTTGGGGGAAGCCAACTACCTGCACTGGGCATCTACAGAGACATTATCAAAGCAAGCACTTCCATTTGCGCTGGTATACCTGAGACACTCTTGGCTTCTTAATTGAACTCCTGCAGTTAAGATACACATACCTCTCATGGCTCCTTACCCATCACCAGCTTGACTTCTGAAGAAAGGATCCCTAAGGTCTTAAGGCCAGCTTGTCATGTCTTAAAATAACAATGAACCTCGATGACTTTGTGGTCTTCACTGGCAGAAAAGACTCAAGATTTTAACACTGTGGTATAAAAACAGCCTATAAAGTTAAGAAAAGCAAACTACAGGAAGTATTTTTATGAAACTATCCCTTTGATTTAAGTTAGAATTTAAGCTGGAAATCTAAACTGTGAATAAAACCAAGCGCTGCAGTTAATAGGCCACACAAGAATAACAATGGATCACAATCAAATTATGAAACTCTGGCTAATATCCTTACTTTGACTCTGCAGTGACCCTGTCCATGTTCTCACTGATTCATGACATCTGTGAATATAATAAATCTTTACTGTTCCAGTTCCTCTTTATTGTTGATTTTATTAAAGAACAGTGAATGTGACTCTTGCTCTTCAAGGATGGAAGAAACTTTTTGCACAGCTAGCTGTTTAAAGAGCTGGGTCCTGATGCTCTTAACTACTTGCGTCTGTTTCCAGAAGTCATTCTAATTAGGTCAGCTAATAAGATGCTATTAAATGAAAAAGAGGCTGTTAGACAAGTATTCTAGGAAAATCAGTTTTGAATACGAAAATTATAATCTGTTTTTCAGTTTAAAAACCTCTGCTAATGAGTGCAGTTTGTTCAGTCCTTCCAAAGAAACAAAACAGAAACATTAGAAGTTCTTCTGTATATGTCAACTGCAACAACTACCACAGATCCATAGAAATTACAGTCTGTGCAGTATGGTAAATGCATAACTAAAATGATGCATTTAATTCAGATATTCAGTATTTTCTGACAAATATCATTTCAAAACCAAATATACTCCAAAAAGTAGGATTCATTATAATGCTGAATGATACAGGGATCGGGAATAATGATAATGCTTGCAATCATAACAGTTTATATTTTTATGTCAGCTCTTTTAACTGGAGATAAAAGCAATCAGAAAATACAAAAACATCTATATTGTTAATATATATATTTATTATGCTTTGATACCCATAGATGAGGTCTGCAAAATAGGTCTAACATTGCAGAGAACCAACACGTATGTATATTACATTTATCAGCAGATAAGAAAGTCAGGTGCCTGAAATTCAAATAGGATGAAGGAAAAAAAAAAAAGACCATTGGTGTGGCAGCTAATTTAATTAATTCCTGATTAGTTATAAAAGACAATGGTTCTTTCTTTGATTTATAATTGTTTTCATGTGACCATAGCCATCCTCTTCTTATTCATATCTCACTTAGAAGGTTAGGAGAACTCAGAGGTAAGTCAGCCATGAGAAGCAGGAAGATGAATCACAAAGTAGTAGATTACTCAATGTTTGTTGCATTTTTTTTCTGACTCCCCAGGAGAGCAGATATTGTGATATTTGAGCTGAAGCGATGTTAGTAATATCCCTCCCGTTCAGATACAGAGATAGCAAAATAGTTCTAGAGGCTAGACCTGAAAACAGTACGTTTCTGACATGCACGGGTAAGGACATCAATTATAATATGAGAAAAGGTGTTAATGTGAAAACAAAAAAGAGGGGAAAACAGTATTTTGGTATTTGATTATACTTATATTTCTGAGGAAGGAGTATGGTTTTGGTCCTTCTTCATTTCTTTGGATAAGGCAGATTTGCACACAATGTTTGTAACGCTCTTTCAAAGAACCCATTCATTCTTTGACTGCACAAGCTAAAGAAGAAAATAACAAACTGAAAACAGTAAGCCTAATTCTGTCCAGTTATTCTTCAAAAATAAAGTTCAAAAAGCAATCACTTTGGATAAAAACTTCAGTTTTGCCTATTCCCAGTTTGAAAGATTCATAGATGCATACCAGGGGGACTACATATATTTATTCCCCAAAAGTGAAACCCATTGGTTGAAAAGCACATTCACTTTGTTAAAAACTGGTAATAATTTCACCACCAGATGATAGCACTGCTTATTACTAACCCCATTTTTTCTTTCAGCCCTACCTCACTGCAAAAAGAAACTTCTGAGGTATGTACCCCCCAGCTCATACATTGCAAGATTGGTGTCTTATGCAACATAAGACAGTTTAATGAGGTAGATTCTGAGAATCACATAATCATTTAGGTTGGGAAAGATCTTCAAGATCATCAACTCACGTTATGGAGCACAATCTGTTGGATGAGTTAGGGAAACATTATGAATCTTAGGATCAGCTTCATAATGTGGTTTTGTGTGTGTGTGTGAAATCAGAGCAGAACATAAATTTAAGCCAGCTTAAGATCTGATCACAAAGTTTGCTCTCATAGAAGAGGACTGGATTAGGGTAGTTAGCACTAGTAGGTGACACATCCATGAAAGACAAGAACAGGACATCAAGGATAGCCATACAAGAAAAAAGTAAAAACAAATATTTCACATTATTTCTTAAGCAGATCTTTTAAAGCCACTTGGTCCATTTTGTGTTAAAACATGTTTTATGGCTGCAAGTGGCAATGTGTCTGACCACACTCATGCTTCCGCATCCTGTTGGCATGTCATTCATGGGAAAGGAATCATAAAATTAGCTAGGTTGGAAAAGACCTACAAGATCATCCAGTCCAACCATCCACCTACCACCAATAACCCCACTAGACCATGTCTCTCAACGCTATATCTAAATGTTTCTTGAACACCTCCAGTACATATTGTTGTCAACACTTGAACACCAACTAAAAGTCATTGTATACCTTTGGCAATACATTTCCACTTAGAGTAGTAACAGTAGATTTACAGTACAGTAATTATGTTGCCTTGAAATATTTTAGTAATTTCACAAGATTTATATTTGTCATTTTTATTAAATGAGAATTATATAAAGATCCTAGAAATTACTGGGAAAAAAAAACCTAGTATGAGCAGAAGTTATATTGAATGTAATTTGACTTTTTAAAAATGTATAATTCATTTGAGAGAGTCTTTCTTGAGTTGCAGTTTTTCATTTTGAACCTGAAAATATGCTTTTCATCCCTACACTGATGAATATCTAAGGGGATGCCAAGAGTTCATTCAGAGAACACTTAGTGCAAAGTCCCAAATACTTATTCTTTTGCTGTACTGAACAGTTGACTGGAAATCTCACAAAAATACCATAATTGGTACTTTCAATACTTAACTGAGCAAGCAGTGTTGCCTTTTGACGTGCATTTTACCTAATCTTAGTTCACCATGTTCCATTCAGCAGTAACTCAGTCAAAAAAAAAAAGACATTAAACTTTCTCTAACATACAACAGATCAAAATTTAACTCCTTTTCCCATTACTTGAATTCTGAAATCAGTATTTTAAAACCCTTAGAATTAAAACTGTTGTAAAAAGATCATAAATAGAACCAGGAGATAGCCTGGCAGAACCAAGCACCCATCTGTCAGTGTTAGAGTTGTAATTTATAGCATCTCCATTTCAATTCAGGTACAACAAACACCTAATAGACACTACAGAGTAGGAGCCAGAATAGCGATATTAGCATAAACTCAAACTAGTCAACAAATCTCAGCCAATATCCACTAAATAAAAACATGCTACATAACAGAAAATAATTGATTTTACTAAGATTAATCAAAAGAAACTCCCACTTCGTTTAAAAGAGAGTTCTGTGTGAATTATAGACTGAAAGATTATTACTGGTAAGTCATTATTAAGAGTATTAATTATAAGCAGTATTAATTATAAGCAGTACAGAACAAGAAAAACTAAGTCTTTCAAATGCAATAGTCCTAATGTAGAAAGGAATGTACAAGTTAATAATAAGTGAGGTTAGAATTGTCTAGAAAATCATTGTTATAGTTATGTATCTGGGTAAAATCTTTCTGCCACCAAAATTAATATTTTCCTGATTGTAAAGTAAGAATCATTCTTTTTTCATAATGAAAGAGAAACTGATGAAAAGATTTATCATTAGCAGATATATATTGTTGAGTTACATAAAGAAGCAATAGAGAATATTAAATAAGTCTACATATGGTTTTGTCACTGGATTTTCTTACTTTCTTCTCACTTTAATAATGATAACAGTATTTTAAAGAGTGTTTAGCAAGTTGACACAGAACTTTCAGCAAGAAAATATACCACATTATTTATACTGCAATAAAATGATGCTCTGTAAATGTTAAACAGTAAAATTTAAGAAGTGTGTTTATTAATGCTAGCAAGTTTATTCAATTATCAAGTGCGTTCATGCAGTTATCAGTATAATCAATAGGTCACATTAAGGAAAGAAGGCATTTGCTTTAGGAAGATGACAGCTAAAACAATAATTGTGTCACACATGCAAAATAAAACAAGAATTGATTAGGCTGATTTTCATCATTCGGTTAAAGTGCAGAAGCAGTGGTGTGCCAATGTCTTCACCTACCGGCAAAGGCTGGATTTCTCTCAGCACTATCACCTCTACAAAACACTGTCAGCCCCAGAGCCCAGGGACATGAACACAGCAGGACAAACAAGAAAAGACCAGTACAAATCTGACCATGAATAATGTATGTCACTGCTTGTGTATACCCCGTTGGTTTAAGGGAGAGAAAGGAGAAGTAGCTCATAAGGGTATTTCCTTAACTCTGTCTGGAATTTCAGTTAAGGAAGAAGAAATGATACAGCACTTTCAAGGAAAGTAACTTCCTATCTGGGTCTTAAATGCGCTATTTACTGTAAAATAGATGGTGAAATAAATCAATAGCATTGTAGTATGGCTGTGTTAGCAGTTTTCTTCAATCATTTTGCCATTGTGTCTTCAATTTTTCCATTCAAAAGGCCACAAAATCTAAATACAGAGGAAGAACGCTTCCTAAAATAATATCATACTGTCATCTAGAATAAGCTAATTTTCTTTGCTTTAACTTCAAACTCTGGGATTATTCTGAACCTAGTTCATACTCTCAATATATTCTGCACAGTTTCACAGTAGCTTAACAACATGATTTACTGAGATTTATCTGGGCTCATTATCTTTTCCACAGCTGGATGCTGAGTATATGTATGAGATTCGTATTTTGGTGAAACTGTTATTTTTCTCAATCAAGTCCAGATTTTATCCCTACATTTTCGTTCCTCAGGAACATCCCACTGAATCAGATACATAAAAGCTTGTCAAAGTAAGGAAGGCTTTCAGATTGAACACTGATGGAATGAACATCGTACATAAATTTGGCCTCTGATTTTAGATGCACTGGTCTCTGAGGTGTTCATATACCTTACGTCTCCTTTGACAACAGGTGCTATGGTACACAGCTCACTGTTACATTCAGGGTGGTCTCTATAATGGACAAGATCATCCTTCCCTAAAGACTAGGAAATCCCACTACTTGGAGTGCAGATTTCTTGCTGTCACTTTCCAGGGCTGATCTCTAGCAGTAGTTAGGTTGTCACATTAATCCATGAATCACCCACCCAGTTAAATTTAACCCTCATTTTCATCTCCAAAAGCAAGACTTTCATGTCAACAAATAGTGTTTAGTTTTCCCTTCCAAATGTATACTTTACATTATTTTATATCTTATCTCTTCAAAAAACATTTGTAGTGCAATTGAGTAGAAATTTATATTTGACAAGGCAACTGAAAAGGTCCTATTGAACTATCTCCTTTGCCCCCTTTTATGCTGCATGATGAAGGTCTTTATAAACCTTGAATGAGAAGAGCATATCTATATTAATTAAAAAATATTCAAGTCACCTTAGATTTGTAGGTGGCATTATCATATTCTCTGGAAAGCTCTGAGGAAATGTTCAGTATTGAACAAGAGCATAAAATGTTGACCTTGAATGAATAGGTGCAGAAAAACAGTTTTAATACAGTTAAGAAAGAGAAAACACTACAAATAAGAAAAATTAGAAAAGTTAGACCAGCAAGGTAGATTAGGCTGACAATGTAAGTAGGAAAAAATAGAGTTTAATAAAGAGCTGTCAGAAAACTGAACAATAGAAGGAACATTAAGTTCAGTTTCTGCTTAGAAGATATTTTGAGTATCCCTGTGTCCCTACCCAGAATTCTTGAAAAATAAAGACCATCACCAAGAATACAGGAAGAACAAAAGTTGGAAGGAAAAGAAAGATGAGTCTGCCATCACCATGAAAACCAAGTAACCTTAAAAGAAGAAAAGGAAAATCAAGATATGACCATTACATAATTGGGAAGTAGACAAAACAATGAACAGACAATGCTGGAACATAAGTGGAAGTTTAAACCATATGAAAGCTTTCTAGTGAACAGCTTACTAAGATGCCAAGTCTAAAACCGGTCCTAGCAGTAAGAAGCATGAAGAAGTGCGTAATAAATGTAAAACATTGTTTCCCCAGTTTGACTCACACACAAAAAAAAACAATTATTCTGGGTGTTGATATATAAGAAATGCTTAACTATCAAGCAAAACAAATAAATAGAATGTGTTCAACATAAAAACATTCCTGGATTCAGAAAATCCTGGTTAGATCACTGTCTACATTTGCACTGAACAAAGGGACTTGATGTCACACCTGAAGCTGAATGGGCCACAGGAGTACATCATCCAGAAATTCCTTTGCTGGAGTGCGCTGCAGATCACATGAAAGTTTGCCAGCAAAACAAGAAAATGCTCTAGCAGAGCTTTTGAATCTCTTATGGATCAAAATTAAGCCCAGTTGATTTGTTGCTAGTGTTCCTTCCAAAATGGCAAATCTGAGACCAGATAGTGAATAGATTGGTAAATACTTTCAATCCCCAACTGTTTCATTAAAGAAAATTCCTATATATATTTCCTCACAGATAAGAACAGTGTCACTGTTTAGAATACATACACAGAGACTAACTTGATCTAGATTGTATGTCAGTGTGCAAAAACCACCACGGATTGGAGGGGAAAGGTGCTTCAGGGAAGACCAGCCCTGAGTGACACCTGATTTGGTTGCTCCCTGTGCTTCAAATACAGAGAAGTGAGGGACCCCAGGAAAAGTTAAGGTTGAGGATAATTCAATAAAACCCACATAAAACTCAGTTGAAAACATTTTACTCTCTCAGTCCCAGAATATAGATCTCAATTTCAGTGTCCCAGGTGTTCATTTATAGTAGGATGTATGCTTCAATAATAAGTTAATTTTATAAGAGAAATGAACATAACTAATAGTTTTATAGGTGTTCAAAGCTATGTTAGCTGGGGCTTTAGGTAACCTACCCAGGATAAGGTATACCTGCCCATGGTAGAGAGATTGGTCTAGTGTGGGGGGAGATGTAACACCAAGGAGCTCAACAGACTCTGATAGATCTTATCGCTACGAGGCCTTGGGAGTCTGTAAAGTAAGACAGAGAGGAGACAGGGCTAAAGTGTAAACAGGATGCTCCTTTAGTATGCGCAGCTAATCTTGTCACATCTGGGACAGTTAAGGAACCCTTTGTTTGTTATCAGTGTTGTTTGGAAGAACTTAAGGTCAATTAACCGTGAGTGGATTTACTGCTTGCGAGTGGAGGATATATAAGATGTATGTTGAACACAATAAATGGGACTTACTATTCTGATGCTACCATGACTGAGAGAATTCACTAACGGGACTAAGCGCCGACAGTCTAGATGATCTTTAAAGGTTCCTTCCAACCCAAACCATTCCATAATGATTACAGCAAGAAGTAGCCTGCACAGCAACAGGAAGTATAAATTTATATGTATCTTCATAGAGATCATTCACATAATCAATGGCATAAATTTCAGATTCTATTTTACAGCTGTACAATAAAATAAACAAACATTAGAATAAAATTATAGAGGATTGCAAATTAGGAACAAAGTCACCTTCTGGAGTTGTAACCTTTTCTATAAGAAAAGGTTTCATTTCTTTTTTATAAGAAATGAAAGTTGAAGGCCATCTCTCCATCCTCATGAGTCTGAACTCAGTAACTTCAACAATGCAGACAAGATGAAAGGTGGGTACAAAAGTAGTAGTTGACTAGAGGTGAGATGGAGAAATAAATGTGCTTAGTAGATATTAATTCACAAGAATCACTTGGTTCCTTCCATTTTTCTGGTCCTCTAGAACCTTTTGTGTTTGCAAAGTTTTTTATTTCACAGTCAAGTAGTTATATTTAACCCTTAGTTCCAGTTCCAAAATTTACCTCTAGTTAAGAGCATCCTTTGTCACTTTCATCTTAATTTGGAGGGGAGGGCCTTGTGGGGGAGAGAGGGAGGAGAGTGGAATGATTGTTTTTGTCTAATCACTGCTACAAGAATGTTTTATCTTTGCTAATACCTTTTTAGGCAACGATCCAGCAATGACCTCAATTGTTCCCATTTTATCCTACCAAGACGTTTCACTGATTTTAGGGAAATATTCACATGAACAACTATTTGTTGGATTTAAGCTCTGAGTTGTAATTGTCAAGGGCATCCTGTATTACTGAGCTGTGAAACCAGCCTTTAAAACTTGTATCACTCTTCAGTTGTGTGACAAAGCAGCCATATTTTATGCCCTATGTACATTACTGAGAATTGATCATAAAAAGCTTTTTAAAGGACAATTTTCAGGTTATAGCTATAAGCTGAAAATTTCCCCTTCTACTGTAGAAAGTGATAAAAATACTGGCTAGCCAAAGGACATGTGCATCTTGGAAGAAGCAAGATTACAAGCTGTCACGTCTTGGCTTAAGTTAACATCCTTTAATCACCAGACCATGGTGTGGCTCCACTACACTGGGTTCTTTCTGAATGCAGAAAAACAGTCATGCCATTCATAAGAAAATCCCTCTTTCAACATTTGCCAGTAATTTAAATTACAGTGGACTGGCACTCAGGAGCTGCGTATATTCAGTCCCTGCACTTGCTATAGTTTCCCTACGCAGCCTTGAGCACGTTTAATCTTTATGAACAATAATATTTATTTTTCACAATTTGACTATTTCTTCTTACTTTGGAAAATTTTGAGACAAAGATTATTTTAATTTCTTTGGGAAAATGGAACTTCCTCTTCACTGAAACTTCTACTTGAAACACATGTAACAATAACAATAACAATAAAAAAAAAACTCCATCAATATTAATAATCCCTTAGTTATTCCCAGTTAAAAAAAAAGCACTTTTTCCTACAAAAGAAGACATATGGCTTTGAAAGTATATATAAAATATCAGTCTTTTCTTTTATGCAAAAATCAGTTAATCCCTGTTAGTAGCCTGATAGTTTATGGACAAAACTAGATGAACAAATATTTTCTGTAGCAGCTTATTAAGAAATAAATGGTTGCATCACAAGAAAAATCATTGCAGCCTAGTTGTTTCATTTAGAACTAGTGAAATATGCTTCCTCTAAGTGTAATGTAAACACCTTTGCAGGATATTTTTTAATCTATAAAGACTTGACTAAACTATACAAAAGTCTGGATTAATTTCTTGTGTGTGTGTGTGTGTGTGTGTGTGTCCTTTTATTGATAGAACTTGATGTTTCTGTCCTTAACTTGAAATGTCTTGCTTGCTCATGTTTATGCAATACAGAATTTTTGGAAGAGAAGAAGAGGTACTGTAACATCAGAGGGAAACATCAAAGCACTAGTGGCAACATCTTAAGGCTTTTATCAAAGTAGTGAGGGAATGCATTAAAGCAACAATATATATAGCTCACAAATGGTAGGACTATCAAACTCAACAGCATGTCTGATGAACATAGAGGACACAATTTACATGCATTCTTTGTTTTAAAATAAAGATTCAAACAGTGTTTTTTCTTTCAAAACTGTGAGAAAAGGAACAAAAAATAGGTCTTCAGGTTGTGTCAATCAATGCACCTACAGTGGAGTCGAAGGCAGCCAAACCCATTTACACTTGATGACATGTTAGAATTTTCTATATTTTAAAGTCAGTGACTTCAATATAAATAAAGATATCTAGGGCTTTCTATTTCTTTCTACTGTTATAACTATATGAGATTTGGGAAACTGAGTACCAGAATCTGGCCTAATAAAGCGTAGACAGCTCTCATTGTTCAGAACAAGTCTGTTATGACAAGGTGGAGTGTATCCACAAAATATCCTTTTGTCAACCTTACTTCCCTGACGTATTTCAAGAATCTCTCATTTGGCTTCATTTACTGAGAAAATATTGTCTGTTGTTTACTATTTATCCCTAAATTTTGCATTTGAAAATTTTATTTGTAGAAGTCACAGAACTTGCACCATGTGATAAACTTCAGAACTGAACGAAATATACTAGTTTCACCCCAACTCTAGCCCCAACCCCTGTGTGGGCTGCATCTGCCCGTTCTGTTTAAATTTATGTCTTTTGCAGCCTGCCATAAGAAAGAACATGGTTTACTAATCTACCCTCAGAGGAAACACTTCCTCTCCCACACTGTAGTTGTAATCAGCTATGAGTTCTAGATAAATACAAACAGACACCACAACTTCTGGTCACAGAAATGGCAGAATCTGTTCCTACTGCTCACTGCTGTTAATATGCAAAAAATCTCCATGCACTGGGGAATAATAACCATTCACCAGCGTTACAGCTAAAGTAACTGGGAGACCATATAAAGCCAGTTCAGGCAGAGCTGGGATTAAAGCCCAGTTCTGTCACACATACATATTTTAAAAGCCTGGTGTCTGTTACACTGTCACATTGAGATTTAAAAGGACACCAATCTCTGGTAGCAGCTAGACAACATGTAAAGACATGAAAACAATTTATTTCCATAGTAAGATATCTGGTTATTTAGCTCCTGAGACAAGTACATTTGCAAAAAAAGTTCTGAGTCTAGTTCTTGTCCATTGTTACTGCTTGATCATTATTATGTTGCATTTTCTGGAGCTACTGAACCCTGGTCAAGCAGAACAAGGAAGAGAAAGCTAGTGTTAGAATCACTCTGCTCCTTCTGCAGGTCTGCTTCACCTGCAGTGATGTGTGGCTCTGTGATATAGGGTGATATAGGGATGCTAAGCAGCTGATGCATATTGATTTGCAGCTCTTACAACATGTTTTGTGGATCTGCAGGCTGTAAATTCACAGGCAGCTGCTAATCCACGTGGAGGTTAAAAGCAATGGATAAAAATTAACATAGAGGCTTGGAGATAATGAATAGAATCACAAATCTCAGCTGCTGTTTTATTGCAAAGTGCTCGACACAGAAGAAATAGATGATGCTTATTCTTTACTTTGTCATTTGTATTTCTTTTTGAATATGGGCATTTTCCTTTTCAGAATGGGATGTGGCAGAGTTAGGGTGAGTCTGAGGCTGGAAGAGACTGGTCCATGTGTCCAGAGAGCAGAAAAATATCTTGGGGCAGGAGGCCTAAATTCATAAAGTAATTATTATTCTTGAAAGCAGAGCTCTAAAGCTCATCGGAAACCCAGGACATTTGTTTATACACGGATAAAGTCCCCAGTCTGATTAATACTCACTGTACCAAATATTTATGTCTTTCTTTCCAATATTTCTTTCCAATAGCTCTTCAGCGAGACCAACACAGAATGATTTTTGCCCATCTCTTGAAAATGAAAACTCTTGTGAAAATCTCTTCAAGCTCTCCACTCATTTACACTACTTCAAAATTCTAGCTGACCAAAGCTGTCCATTAACTTGATTATTATTCATTAATTGCATTAAATCAGCACAGAGGAGCAGTGGCAGAATGTAAGCAAAGAACAAAATAAGGTTCCAGTCCATCAGTATCACTTCTCTTTACTATCCTGGCAACTCAGCACCTGCAACCCTCTTGACAAATGCAGCTGCACTGCATGTTCATTCAGTAGCCATGTTGCTCCTAGGATCTTGTAATGTACTAGAAATCCCTCATGCTAAGTATTTTGAAAATTCAGAACAAAATTTCAGTCTCTGCCCCATGTCACTAGTTACTCAGGAGGCACCGTCCCAATAGTTATAATTACCAGCTTCACCATGTGTCAGAATTCCTGCTCTTTGAACATGACTGGAAATTTTTGAGCTCCTGGAGTGCAACTGTGATTTTGAATTAAACTTTGAAAGTCTTGTTTCTGCAGTACAGGTAAAAATCCAATATATAAAAACCTCTTTGTAAAAACCAAGGAGGTCAAAAGGGCTGAGAAATTTGACAAACACCCATTCTTGTCTATCTATTGGAGAGCTAGATGAGGATCTCACAGATTTATGAAAGAGGTAACAATAAATACAGCTCTGAACTAACAAGAAAGAGAGCAGGAATGAAAGACTGGCAATCTACATTCAGTGCTGATTGATTGCCTTGCGGTACAGTCCTCTGTGCTTGTGGGACGTCATGTTTTAGAAACATTCATGCAGATATCTGGCAGAGAGCATGATACTCTTTTCAGTAGGCTTACAGATACACTTAGCAAATACTAATGAAATAATGTCAACTTTTTATGAATATTCAGAGTGCTTTTGTTAATAAAAAGGCATTCAAATAGCTAGCTATTATGTAGGCTGGCACCAGCTGTTCAACTTTTCTAACAGAAAAAATAATTGTGTGTGAATTGTACTACTCATGATAGCGAGACAGAGATAGGAAGGAGGTAGGTAGACACTACAAACATTTGCATCTTGTCTCCAGCTCCACCTGGAACACCACAGTTATCCAATTACTGCGGCTTACCTCTATAATCCACACCACATAATGCAGTATTTGCATACCAGGAGTGAGAGCTTAAGAACAAATCAATATACATAGACATTTTTTTCCAAATCATATCAGATTTGTATACCTGCATCATTCAGTATGGGAATCCTGAAAAAATATCACTTAGATTCAGACAAAAAAATATTGTTGTCCATTTATAGGTTAGTTTTAATCCAAAATATTTTGTAAAGTTTTATGTTACCCCAACAAATACATCACAAGGGATGTGTTTTTTAAAAAGTACAGTAAACAGAAAGGAACAGTGATTTGTACTTAAGTGTGGGTCCTATTCTTATGGAGAAAGCATAGCAGGTAAGCTGTTGTCTATAGAAATGGCTGTCTCCAACAAACTGAATTGCCCTGCAAGGGGTGGCTTTCATTTTTAGTTGACAGAAGTCCGAATTCACATCCATAAAGGAATTTATATATCATACAGCTGAACAGTCTGTTCCTAACTTGAAGATGTTTGCTACACCTTTCCTTCCTCCAAATGAGAGGTCTATCTCTGAGAATAAAGCAGAGGCAGACAAGTAGGCATTTAGAGCATTCAGGAGATGAATTCCATTTATTTTTCTAAAAGCACCTTGCACACATATGAGAATTATTCCCCGTGACTGAGCAAACTGAATTTCAATATAATAATGCAATAGATTATTCATATAAAATATCTATTAAACAATTCTCCATAAATCAAAGTGTCTTCATTGATATCTTTGTCTCTTATTCCAGTCTTTTGGGCAAGAGCCTGTACAGGACTTCTTTTCAGATCAAGCTCTAACATGACATTGATAACAAATCCACTTTGAGGAGATGATTGGGCTGTAGGGTAGGTCAACACACCTGGCCTTTGGTCAGCTGTGAAGGAGAAAACATCCCTCCCATCTGCCAGTCCTTTAAAGAATGAGTAACTGAAAAGTGTATGAGTAATGAGAAATGAGTAACCTTAAGTGGTAACTTATAACTTACATATAATATACAAATGCGTATATAATTATTTGGCCCTCTTTCTCATATATCTCTTCTATAGGTGAGCAAACAGAAACAGAAGAGCAGAAAAAAAGGCTCCATATACTTGAGTTTCTTGATTTTTTAAAATTAACCTTATTGGCTTCAACGCGTACTTTTTATATCCACAAATGAAAAAGCAAGGACTGCTATAATTACTGATATTTCTAAATTATCTTTCAGCTCAAGATGAGGAAAAACTCTGCTTTTTTGTGTGCTCTAAATTGCAAGATTTGATCTCAACACCTTTCCATTAGAAGCACTCTGTAACCAACAAAAATGAGGCTGGAGAAGTCAGCCTTACTGATCAGTACATGAATGTAGCTAGGAAAATGGCCAAAGAGACAGCTTAAAGGAGCATAAGACATACCTAAATAAAACACACCCAAATACCTGAAGTATGCAGAACCACTGTAACTTTACATGCACCAAACATTTTGGGGTGGGTCAGGCACTGTGAAGGACATTTTAAATTCATTGTTCTTACTCAGTGAAAACAAGACAGAAAATCTTCATGGGCTTTTTTTACACTCCTAATGAGTAGACTGAATGGACCATAATGGGAAGGAGATTTTCTTTTCTGTTGTGTAGCTTCACAGGATGCAAGCATTCAGTTAGTCTCAGTTTTAGTTGTTCATAGGGCAGGACACCGGCTGACAGATGGAAATAGCAATCCTGACCTCACTTTTGAAGTAGTGGATCACACAGATGCAGTGGAGCAAAATATTCAAACTCATGCCCATACAGAGGTACATTTCACTTTTTTCTTTAGGACTTTCAGTGTAAGTGAACTGATTCTTGTAAGTATGAAAAGTCAGCACCATGGAAAGGCATAGAGGTTACCAAATACAATGGACAGTGGCTGCTGCCAAGAACTTCTAACTAAGTTTCTAAATATGAGTCTAGAGGGGGAAGCCTGGAAATAAAAAAAAACTTATCTCAGGATTTAAAGGGCATGGCAGACGTGGCACAGGAAGCCAGCATTTAATACACCCTTCTGCTGCCCTAGAAATCTGTTCATGCAGCTGAGGAGTCTGTGCCTGGAATGTCTTAGCCAAAACTAAATTAATATGCTAACTCTCATAGATTCAAGTAACATGTAACATGAATTGTGTGGTAATATTCATCAGATATTGTTTTGGTACAATACTGTTAAATCTGAAATTTTGCACAGCTTTTAAAAAATATTCAACATTAACGCTCAAGTCATTAAAGGAAAAGCAAGTTAAGATCACTCTCCTAATCTCTTGTGCCCTTGCTGCCAGTTGCAGTTTCATGTTTTGTACAGATATAAATAGTTTAAGAAAATGTGAGAGTCAGCAGAAAAAGGAGCCAGGCAATGATCTTTGCTACACCAAAACAGGTGTGACTGATGCAGATGGACTAGAGTTCCTTTGCAGAGTAACCTACAGTCATTACCCTCTGTCAGTTTCATATATGTTTCCAATCACACCATTACTTGGTTTGAGAACTGCAACAGGTTGGCAGTTTGTTAGAAGTTCTTACTACAAAATGGTATCTTGGTGTTTATGGGTGTAGCTGAAGTATCACTTTCATCAATTGTAATGTTATTTTGTAAATTCAGTGTGTTTGTCATATGCCATCATCAGAAAAAAGAAGAGAATTCCATTCCATGCCCAGGCTGGACCACTCAATTTTAGATACCCAAATTTTGCAGAAGCCAGTAAAAATAGATTCTTAAATAGACCCTACGCATCTTTGTGGATCTGTCTTAATCCTGTCTAATGAATTAAATACATATATCTCTAGTCAGAGTTTGATTTGGTGAAATAACCTTAAGTTCCTTAAGAGTTGTTTTGTTTTGAGAAATCTCACTAAATTTAGGCAACCTACACCAACACAGCAATGAGCAATGTATTCCAGCTTTTCTACTTGTTCCAAAGAGTAACCATTCTGAGATATTCAGGAAAAGAAGTTCTCAGGAAGAGAAGTTATATGCTCACTTGAACAACTGTATAGATAATCCAAATAACAACTGGAATTGACTGAACTGAAAATTAGTGACTGTCAACTTGCAAGCTGAATGTTGGTGACTGTGAAACAGGAAGTTCTGAACACAAAATCTCTGAAAATGTTTTACTTCAATATTTCATAATATTCACTTATAAATATTCCTCTCTCATACAAAGTCTGCCCATCTGCAGTGATGAATTCCACAGATGTATAATGTTATGTTCACACAAATTTATGTTAAATAACAAAGTTTACATGATACTTTTAATTTCCTCGTAAGTTCTCCTTGCACCTGCTTGATTAAAAGAAGCAAAAAAGAAGTGGTACCTCCAGACTTCCAGTAGCTGCTGAATATGTATGCCTTTGAAGCTACCTTATTTAATTTCATTTAATAAAGTTGTTGACACTTTCCAAAAATGAAACTGTGATTTTACTCACTGTCACACACTCTTGGCACTGCTCTCTAACATACAAATGTAACAATTTCTCCTCAGTTAAAATTTAAAATAAAATTTAATTGAGATGTTATGAATTCAGTAATACCAATGTGGAGAAAAATGATGAAGCCAACAGAATTAATATAAAAGAAAATCATTAAAGTCTTTAGAAAATAATAAAAAATGTTTGTGCATAAAAATACTAATCTTCAAACAATATTCAAATAAACAGAAAATGAATTCTTTCAATTACTTTCAGACATAAATAATTCTTGTAATTCCGACAACTGAATTTACAATAATTAAGTTTTATCACTATGTATGGAGGTTACATTATTAAATGTAGCAGTAGCTCCACTGCTAGTTTGGTTCTAACCCCGTTGAAATGCTTTTTATCATTTAAATATGATTTGGTGGAGGCAGAGGCTCTCCTGCACGCTACTTTGTACTTTTTGATCTTTAACTTAACCCTGTGAGCATTTTGCAGAGTGAATATTAGTTGTGTGCATCAAAGAAAAAGAAAATTTGATAAGTTCAGCTTGGTTAAAAAGTAGGAGTATGTAAAGTTGGTATCACATTACTATACCAGCTTCCTATAAACTAAAATTCCTGTTGGTGTCTCTAACTGGTTGGACATCTTTTTGCAAGAACTTTTTTATGAAGCACAAGAAGATTTACAGGAAACATCTGAAGTAACAGACAGAGTCCCTTTACCTCTGGGAGACACAGGCACTACCAGGATGATTCAGTGATCAGAGGAGACAATTAGTATTTATCTTCTAGCTTTTCTCATAGATTCACTTAAGAAAGAGCAATTTTAAATCTTAAGCCTTCTAAGATACCAAACAGCTCATCAGCACACTAAGCAACTCCTACGTCCATTCAAACAGGTATCAGAAAACAGTCCCACTTGATTTAGCACACTTGTAGCAAAGTCATTCCCAGCTAATTGTTTCCCAGATAGACCAGGAAACAGCTCATCTTTATATGGTACCAGCTTCGTAATTGCTTACTCCTACTCAAATACCAGTGGTGGTTAAGTACTTAGATACTGGTAGTGGGGATTTTGTTGTCTCTAGAAGTTCTGTAACGTTTACAAAGACAACTTGAAAATTTTCTGTGCTGCAGTTGGAAGGTTTTGTTTCACCATCAGTAAATGTAGCACAGCTAAAGAGCTAAAGATGTTATCAATTATATGATTTTGGAGTTACCAAGTTACTCCAAAGAGAGTAAGGTAAATGACTATCCTTGTCTTTGTATGCTGGTGCCATTGGCTGTGATTGTGCCTTGCTGTAATTCACTGTTTCATTAAATCCTAAGGCACTGTAGCTGAGTATCCCTATCTCTTTAATTAAAGTTTATACAGTAGCATAACTTATGTAACAAAAATTTCAGCTGTTTTCACAAGTACTGCAAGAAAGAAAACCTAACATTAGCCATTAAAACCAAACAGAAGCTGCTATTAGTTTGAGTTGATGCTAGACTCTAAGGGAAAATTGAGTCACATTTACATGGTTTTTTTTAATAATGTTAAGCCCAGATATTGAAGAATGATGAAAGGTAACACACACACAAAAAACCATTTTTTTCATTAAAAAAGATACTTCAGAATAATAAGGGAAAATGTATCTGATTCACAGGTTAAATTTTAAAGTGAGCACCTAGAATGCTGATTTTTACTATGCTTTATCAACATTTTTATTTTCATTTCATTCCATATACAGTTCCTAACTATCATTTTTAGAGCCTGCCATCTCATTCATTTTTTTTTTGGGGGGGGGGGGGGCGTGAATTACTAAAATTTGGAACTATTTTCATTTGTTTCCTTTTTCTCTCTCTCTTTTTTTTTTTTTTTACAGCCTTCAACATCTAAGTTTGGAAACTGTCAATACAGTCAGTCATCAGGCACCTTGTTTTTACAAGGCTGGAAGTGGCTGCAGAACAGACTGAACTTTTTCTGAGTCTGATGACCTTGCAAAGTTTTCAGCACTTCCTCTTTCAGATTACACTGTGAAGTGTGAGACACCTCTCCCCTCCTTTCTCCTCATCCCCACCCACAAGCTTTCAGCTATTGCTTAAAACCCTGGCTGAACCAGGAAGTTTGGAGGAGTATGCCAAAATGGATAATATAATATTGAAATAGATCCAACATATATGATGAAGAACTGTGTCTAAGGACAATGAGGGTGTATGCCCATGCAGTGAGTGAGGTGCTGGATCACTTTGGGTGATTCCTGCTGCCTCTCTGGGGCAAACTTCTGCAGCCATTTTGCCTGAGGCTCCTGGATAAATCGCAGAATCTTCAGGGCAATGCTTATTTCTTGCCATGTGTTTGAACCTGATTAAAAGCATCGTGTCAAAGCTGACACTTTCTAAGTTAGAAAAAGAATCATGGAATGGTTTAAGTTGACCTTTAAGATCATCTAGTTCCAAACCCCCTGCTACAGGCAGGGACACCTCCCACTAGACCAGGTTGCTCAAAGCCCCATCCAGCCTGGCCTTGAATGCTTCCAGGGAGGGAGTATCCACAACCTCAGTAGGCAATCTGCTCCAGTGTCCTACCACTCACAGTAAAGAATTTCTTTCTAATATCTAGTCTAAATTTATCTTCTTCCAGTTTAAAGCCATTTCCCTGTCACTACATGCCTTTGTAAAAAAAAAAAAAAAAAAAAAAGCTCCCCATCTTTCCTGTAGGCCTCCTTCAGGCTAGAAGGCCACTATAAGGTCCCCCTGGAGCCTTCTCTTCTCCAGGCTGAAGAGCCCCAACTCTCTCAGCCTGTCCCCGTAGGAGAGGTGCTCCAGCTCTCTGATCATCTCCACCTTAAGTGATCCTCTCACTCGAGAGAATTCCGCAGGAGCTGATTTGTCTGGACTGCCATAAGCATCTATCTATGGCTGGCACAGAGGTCTCCTGAGTCCTCTCCTCTGCTCCATTTGTTATAAAAGAAACCTGAAATGAGAAACTCAGACTAAGACATCTGGCACAGCCTCTCTAATATAGCCAGTATGGCCATTTCAACAAGTAATAGCATAAAATGTTTTGTTTCAATTTGCCTTAGTTGAATGAATATACTCCTCAGTTCAGAGTCACAATTCATTAAACACCCAAAGAGGGGGAAATGATTTTGTGCTGCAATCTCTTGCTTCATTCCCTGCAGCCCTTGCAGCACATCCAGCCATGCAGGAGGTGAACAGGGAGATTCCACCTGTGTGCGAGGGACAGATAGATTGATGAGCCTCTGAAGAAGGCAGACTTCAAAGCATCTTGTGAAAATGAGGGAAATGACAGAAAGTATTTTCTACAGCATATATAGCCTTAGCCTCAAGAGGTGACTTCCATTTAGCCTGCACCTTATTTGCTTCCTGAAGGAATATCAAACCAGCAGGTTTTGTACAGTCCTGTGTAGTCTATGCCAAGATAAAATATTAATAGATTCCAGTGGATCAACAGGGGTGTTTTGTGCGTGGCTGTGCCTGATTTCACAAGTGTTTTTTTACTGAAACATGGTGTAACTATTGCTTGCAAGACAGAGTTTGTTTGGTTCTCAGCCTAGCACTGATAACAGCCTACAGCCATGTGCTGCTTCCCTGCCTTCAAGACTCAGCAACATCTGTCCTTTTGGAACAAGGCCAGTCACAGGCAGGTGCAACCACAACACTACTGAGCCCAGATTACTTACCATCTAGATGGGTAATATATTCATAAAGTCCCAAGAAGCTGCTAAAAGTAACAGAATGATCATGGAACATAATCCTGGACCTCTGCCTACATGCTGACTGTTTCTTTAAACTGCTTCAACGCAGCTCTGCAACACGCCAGTGACACAACACTCTTATGCCTTTGTGCAAAAGGACCCTCGCAGAGGCATTCTCTTTCTCCTTCAGCTCAGGGATAACAACTGCTAGGGAAAATTTACAGTCTTGTGCCCTGACAGTGCAACTCTGGAAATGTGTAGTGACTTAAAGTGGTGAAATGCAACATAACGTACCAGGGCAAAACACAGTTCAAGGGCAACCTTGCTTTTTACTAATCTGTTTTAGACACTTTCAATTTCCACCCTCATTTTCTTAAATACGTTTCCACCTACAGTTGTGTATGCCATCATGCCTGCCATCCCCCAGCATGGGCAGTGACCCAAGAGCAGAGCCTGTAAGTGCTTATGCATTGTGCAAGTGTTATTCCCTAAGATGGGTGACCATGTATGTCTTCTTCCACTCAGCAAACCTGCTGAGCATTTTTTTGGTTTGGGGACATACAAGTAAGTCAGTTTGAAGAGAAAACAATGGCTTAGATTAATCTTGTTGTCATCATTTTTGCTATGATTTTCCACAGCAATGCACGTATGTTCCTGAATATTAGTTTTGGACTCAATGAAAGAGTTATTTCCCAGTTTATTTCTAATGCAGATGGGTTGACTGTTCTTTGTTTAGATCCTTTCTTCCCTGCTAACAACAGGTTTAGCCCTAATGCCAAACTTTTTAGAGCAGCTCAAATAAGATGAGATAACTGGGAGCAAATTTAAAACATGACTTGTGATAAATCAGTCTTTTTTTTTTTTTTTTTAATTTTCCTTGATTTAAATTTGGTTGTCAAGGTTAGCATTCAATTCTGTCAGTTGCCACAGAAGTACCTGAATACCTCAGTGTATAGCTCCAAAAGAACAGATATTGACTTTGATGCCAAATTATTCATTTGAGATATTCTTGTAAGAACCACAAGAACAACTCAAGAATGCCCCATGCTCTTAAATCACTTTCAGGCTTTGAAAATTCTTCTCTACCTTAGGCATCTGAATTTAAGAGATTTGCCAAGGCCATGGAGTCAAAAAGACCAAGTATGATTAAATTCTTCAGATACCAAGTGGTAATTATAGGTTTAGGGGAGAGGAAGGGGTGTTACTATTTTTTTCTGCAGACTGTGAGTTTTATATTCCTTTGCCTTAGGGAAAAATCGTCTGTATTTAATAGACAGTTTAACTGAAAATGAATATAGCTGTCTATACATCCATACACATGAACTTAACATTTGTATACACACAAATGTTAAAGTCCTTATAGTACTATAATTATTTCATAATTTAACATAAAAGAGATGTGGGGTGTGAGAAGCAAACTCTGATGGAAAACTGTGGTGTGCTGTAAGTTTCATTTGAATATGATCTCCCTGAAGGTTGTCAGCAAAACTTCTAATGAACTCAATAGAAGCTTTGTATGAGGAAACAGTAAAGACCATGTACTGTTTTATGCATTACAACAAATTTAATTTTAGAAAATGGGGAAATCTAATCTTCATGTCTCCTCAGAAAGCAGTATATTAAGTTAATGGTCTAATTTAAACCCAGTTAGCTATGGTGCAACACTACTGCTACAGAGTACAACTGTTTAATTGTAATGTGGTCTAAATCCAAATGGCATTGAAAAATATCACATTAACCAACTAGTTCCTTCAAAAAAAAAAAAAAAGCAAAACAAAAAAAATACCACGAGAAGTTCAATAGCAGTTAAAATTTTTGCATTAAAATTTATTATTAATGACTGCACAGTTAAGCCCTGCTGTGCTTTTGCTGCTCTCTGAGCCCAAATGTTGGGCTAGGTGCTCAGGATCCCTTCCCAGGGCTGCTGCCACAACTGCAGAGACACTACTTGCTCCTGTGGTTTCGGAGTGCAGCCTATAACCTGCCAGTTAGACCTTCCTTCTGAGAAGCAAAGTGATTCCCAGAGCCCCTTATACTCACCCCAGCTCCTTACTCGTACCGTGGGTGATAGAGGTGGCTGGGTGGGAGAATGTCAGTGAGGTAGAGAGGAGAAGCTACCCAGTGTTTTACAGATCCTGCTTTCCTCCTTATGAAGGGTGGGGACAAGGTTTGTTTCTTAAGGAACTACAACAAATTCAGTTCTATATTTGACTTTCTGTAACTACTGAAGACAATTACAGATAGTGAAGTTGTGTAACAGAAGCTTCATCTTACAAAGCACTTAGTTCAGAAGCAAGCTGGAAATTTTAGTTATTACTTTAACAGATATAAAATTCTCAGAAATAGATTTGAAAAGCAGCCCCAAAAGCTATAGCATAATAATATTCTATGTACCGAGACAAAATTAATACAAGATGAGATGACTCTTTCATCACAGCAGGCAGGCTCAAGGAAAAATTCCTGAATATGGATCAAGGTTTTTGGTGTTTAAAAGGGCAAGTCAGGTGTATGTGGTGTTGAAGACAACACCCAAATTATTCTGAATTGAGATTAAAAAGTTGTATAATCGGAATAGGCTCTTTTAATGCAATGATTTCCTCCAAAGTATGAGTATCCTGAAATAATTTTTTTTTTTTTAAGTACTGCCTATATGCTAAAGCCTTGAGGGAGTCAGTTTTGTCTCTTTTTAAACCCATTTTTTTAATAACTTCTATAAATGCTATGGGAGCAAGCATGGCTTTACATCTCAGTCGCATTTGGGAAGGATCCATTTTCTCTCACAGTGCATTATTCCCCATGTAACATGAGTAAACGAATCAATTAAGTCTTCGTGAGAAATGAGAACTGGGATACACAAGAAATGATAAAAGAGCTACAACTAACACTATATTTTCCTGCTTTATTTGAAAAATTATAAAATACTTCAAAAGATATGATAAAATGCTTTGAATGTCAAGTTTATGGTGTATCAAACAATACTGAACAATAACAAAAGCAAGGAGGATGAATTTCTAATAGCAGCTCTGAAATTTTAATAGTAATAATGAAAGAAGTTAATAGTGCATGTGATCTCATCAAGAAGGAGGTCCAACGTTGCAAAAAGTTATACAGAGACGAAAACATCAGAATGAGATAAAACAATTGGACAGTGTCCACATGAGGCATTGAACCTGAGGTGCTTTCTATCAAAGAGTCATAGCTGCTGAAGATGCTGTTGTTATTCTCACAACCTTGCAAGACTGAATAAAATTCATGAGACCTCTACCTGCCTTCCCTCGAGTTCTGCTCTAATCTGGGACAGCCCAGCTCCCCAGTGGACACTTGAAAAGCTGAGATGAATTCAAATTCTGAAAAACAGACAACCTTCACCTATTTTTTTTTTTCGTAAGAATATGGGTTTTGGATCTCAAAACCATCATGGAGAAGATCATAGTGGCAAAGGGGACAGAGATGGAGGGCCTGGCCTTAAGGACAGAGAAGACAAATGGAGGAGTCTGTTCTTGGTTGGCCAATGAAACTTTGTTATCAGATAAAATATCTGATACAATCTCTCTATTCCTGTGTTGTTTTTTGTTTTCACCTCACAGATTTCCATGAGAAATGCCTTATCAGGACTCCATTCCTGCGCCAGTCAGCACCCTGCCACCACCTTCCCTGAATTACAGTGGTAACTCCTTATTCTTTTGATTAAAGAATGCACTTTGTGAAAAAGTAAAAACGCTTATGAAAAGAGGTCATCTCCTTCTCCTCCCTAGGCTATGAAAAATTTTTTTCAGTCTTACAGTTAAATTAAAATGACATTATTGTGATGTTTTCCTGTTACATAAACCTTTCATCGAAGAATCTCAAAAGGCTTTGTCCTGGTAAATATTATCATCTCTAAGAGATTTGGAGATATGTTGGTATATGACATAGTTTAGGAATAAAACCCAGAAACGTAAACTGCACCTCTTGAGTCTAATTATTGATATTTTAGGCCTTTTTCTCCCTGATCCACTCTAGAACTTGTACCTAAGAATTTGAAAAAAATGTTTTTTTTTCTTCCTATTTAGACCATGCTTTATTCATATTTCTGATAAGACACTGTGCAATGTATAACGAACCAAATGAAATCAAATCAATCAAAAATAATAAAATCACTTCCTAATAGAGTCTGGATTTTGCTAATTTTATAGCTTTTGAGATATTCAAGCATACCAGCCAAATTCAGATCCTACTTTAGAAAATATCTTTTTTTTTTTTTCCAGTTAAAGACACCTAAGTATGTATGTGCTGAAATGCTTTTTTTTCTTTTTCTTCGGGGAAAAGTGACTTGTGCAGAATTTCAGAACATCCACGACTGTGGGCTAGCATGGATCCAGGCCCTGGTGCCTTCCTACATAAGCACTTCGCAGAGAAACTCTTTTCCAGGGAGGTCAGCCTTTGAAACGCGAACAGATTTTCACCAGCCAGGACTCTGCTGCCTTCTCCAGCCTCCATGAGCTTCTACTAAAAAGCAAGACAATGGGTGATGTTCTAATTCTAATCTGCTAAACCTCCTTAAAACTCTAGGGTTGTTCCTCTTCCCACTGAGAGACAGGAACTGACATGTTTGAGAGACAGGGCTATCTCAGCTCTCTTCCTCTGCCTTTCCCTTATATGGGTAGTTCTGCTGCCAGATCTAATCCATTTTCAGGGTGTAAGAGCAATTCTGTTCAACAGTGGTAGAAAGTAGGAGACCTCTCTGTGTTCCTGGAATGCTTTCTGTGGGATAACCAGGATCCAAGCCGTTGCCCTGCCATGTTCAGCTTGCTGCTGTTTCTCTGAGGAGGGAGCAGTGGACGTAAGGGCCAGGGTCACAGTTGCTTGCAGGACAGGAGATGTGGGGAGTGAGGAGAAGCCTATTGCTTTTGTCACTTCCAGGAGAGAGAAGAAAAGGAAGGGCCCAATGGAAAGGATGACCTCAGGAAGGTCTGGATCCCAGATTCCAGACTGGGATCCAAACTTGCATGCAGATGTTAAAATCAGACCTCCTACCTTAAATAAAGACAGATTTTCTTTCCTATTCACGTAAGAGGGAGTTGTTTAGTTAAGCTTCACATAATAAATGCACTGTGATACCCAAAGCGAGAATAACACTTTTACCTGTGAGAGCAGCTGCTCTTTTATGGAGGTTGATAGGTGACAAAATGGAAAAGTTTTACATTTCATTTAAAATTGAGCCACATAGCTTTCTAAATCAATATCAGTGCCCTCAAATCTCAGACCAAAAAATACCTGTCAAAAGAAGAGAATGACTGTTCTCATCGTTCCAGCCATCAAAGTTATTTTGATCAAGTCTGTGTGTATTTTTAATAACGATTTTCCTCCTCTCCCAAAGTCTTGTTACTCACTTGAAGGTAAAATTATACAAAAGAGAAGAAACTTTATGAAAAAATGTAAGAACCTCTGGGATAAGATCAACCAGAATTTTGCCAACACAGGACCTTGAATTATATGTGTGACAGAAGGCACTGTGAGTATTGCTTTTCATAATAGAAATATGTTTTTCAAAATATGTATTTTAATAACATACAATAGTGACAAGACTAAAATAAACACCCATTTGTAAAGTGTTTGTTGCCATTTTAACTTGTGAAGATATGTTTACTGCATCCTTGTCTCCATGCAAAAAGATGAACAAAAAGCCTCCATAAGAGTTAGAATTTGAGCCTAAGAGAACAACAATTCTGAAATTGTCTCATAGTGTATCACATATTGTCAAAGTCATGAGATTTACACAAGAAACCTCCAGCAAAACTAGCTGGAATCAGGGAAGGGGGAAAGGAAATATTCTAACAGCTTTTTCACGTTAGGCTTGTAATGATGTCAGTGCAGAGAATTATCTTACTACAAGTATTTAAAGCTTAAAAGAATGTGAAGAAATGTTTGTTAGAATTTATCAGAAGCAACTACTCATTTTAGATGTTGCGTTAATGAAGTTTTGCTCTTCCAGAACCAAAACACTTCTGTTCATGGCATGGACAAATTATATGGATAAGGCATGTATTCTAGTGAATGAATCTGTATGACTGAAGATAACAGCACAAGAGAACTACATAGGATCTATGATGTCATTATTTCAAACAGTATTTAGAGGAGGTGACACTTCTGGTCATGCAGTGTATTTATAGCTGCACTTATAAATCATACCTTCATTTGAATATTTCATACATCATTAATTGCAAAAAACAGGACCAAAATCATGACAAAACACTACAAGTTGTATCAGCTTTTGCTCTATTATTGAAGATTCTACTTTCTTATTTCAAAAAATACAGTGCTCTTGAAATGAAATTCTGGATACATTTTGTTCGAGCTATTTCAAAAAGACTGAAATAATGGAGATCAGAATATACCATGTAACACCCAGGCAAACCATTGTTGTACCAGCAGATGCCTACTAACAGACTTCTCAGAGGTAGTGGGAAGGTTTTAGGTGGGTACCCATAAGATTACAAGGCACAGTTCAGTGATTTAAACATTTATGATATTTTACATGTTAGCTATGGACACACATTCAAAACAGTGTCTCTTAACTTAAAGGAAAATTCATCCATCTCTCTCATCAGCATGCTTCTAAGATTTAAATCACTTGTAATATTCCTCAAATACTGAACGAAACCAGCACTTTTTAACCACTAGTGTATGTATTTAGTATGAATTCAATTGTATTTAATGTGATGTGAAAACAAAAATAAAAACAACAACAAAAAAACAATATAGGCTGGCAATATGAAATTGTAGAGCAAAAATACACAGTGTTCTTCCACTGATGATGACAGATGAAGAAGCTACTCTAGCATTCTGTTTCTGCTATACTTGAAGAAAAGTTATTCTATTTAATTAAATACATCCTCATCAGCTAAATCAACATCTTAGAACAGCATTTACATTAGAAACAAAACAGAACAATGGAGATTCTATTTCTGATTTTTATTTAAAAAAACACCCTCAAACTCACTAGTAACATTTTGCAGATCAGAACATATTTTAGAGATTAGAAATAGAAATAATTAACTTTTCTTTACTGTAATACCTCCAAAAATAGTGAAAAAAGCCTCTAAACTGTCTTAATTAATATGCAAATAATGTCATGTACAGGTGACACGTGGTGTCAAGAAATCTATTTCATTTCTTTCAGCTGAAGGAACAAAATATAGATGCCACTGCTATAATATAGTTCAAAGTGGTTATACATACCTGCCCATACCAACTGTATTCCAGCATTGTAACCTCAGTGAAAATCAAGTCTTAGAAAACTCAGAGCAAATTTGTGAATGCCAAATGTTTCATGTAAGACAAAGCTTATCACTATGTTGCCACTTTCCCTTTCAAGGGAGTGTGCTGCAGCCTACAACTTTTTACTTAACCACCAGTGCTGCTACAATCATAGCTTTGTTGAAGTGTTGTGCTCTTGCAGCTAAAACCTGTTGATAATGAACCTGAACCCATTATTTTGAGTCAATGAATTGAAAGAAATAGGGCAAAGAATGAAAGCCACAGGGCCAATTACCAGCATTCTTTGATGTATTACTTGCTAGCACCCACCAAATCACTTTGTGTCTTTGTCTTGATCCCCTCTGTTATTCATTAATTATTCTGGAAGGGTTAGAGTTCAGATAGCTAATTGCACAGACAGTCTTACTTGGTGGGGATTCTCCCTACACTGACACTTTCCCCAACTGTGCCCAGCCACCTTGTATTATGCCAATTAATCCAATTCTTGGCATTTTTGTACAGTCCTCCAGGTTCTTTTAAAGCTTTGCCTAAAATGTTTTCAGTCAGGCTCATACAACAAAGACTGAAGAAGATTTAAGACTGGGATAGATAATGTTTTATAATTGTTCTCTTCCTTCTTTGTGTATGCCACTGGTCTTAGTGACTCTGTTTTTCTTCCCTACATGCTTGTCTCTTTGTTTACAAGCACAGTGCCTAGTACTTTTATTGCATATAAAGAAACTAGAGTTACATTAGAAAATTCATTCTTCTCCCTATTCATCCCTACTCTTCATTTTTCTCAGAAAGGATAATTGTTGAACTGAGATGTGTATATCTCTTCATATCTATGAGAGAATTTCTAAAAATAATCTTGTAGTTAACAAATAGAAAATATCATATTCCTACACTGATCTTAGTGCTTGGAATATTTCCATGTCCAAAAAATCATAAGAAAAGAAAGGAATCATGAGAATACAAGGAAAAAAAAAAAAAAGAAAAAAATGAAAAGTTAATAAAAATTTATGCCCTGCAAGGTTACAGGCTCCTGTTTGCAATCTCAGTCACCATTCATGGACTTCCAGTTCTAAAAAACACATACTTACTCTCTTCATCTTCATCCAAAACAGGAAAGAAGATGTCTGTCTGTTAAGTTCAGACACTAATCCTATGCTTGTTATTCTGTGTTGCTACAGATACCCACACTCCAACTCCTATGGCCCTAGAAAACTGGGAAATTGGGAAAATAATGTGGAGACACAAAACAGAAGGCACGGAGCCAATTCACGCTTAGGTACACCCCATCAGTTAAGTCGTTCCTATGCAATAATTCCAGCTCCTCATAGTGACTGCAGTGTAGCTGCCAACTGCAAAATTAATGGCTCTTCTGAAAATTGGGAACCTAAAGAGATGTGTAAAACTAGGTCCTCAGAGGGTACTTTGAGATTCAGTGTGCACAAACAAGAGGTCCTTTAAGAAAGTGATCACTGAGACAAACAGAAAACAGTGGTCATAGAGAGCATGCTTTAATTATTTTAAATAATAATATTAGGTACCCAAGTAATATTCCAACCATGTAATTATTGTTTTTCAGAGAAACTAGTTCATTTGTAATATTGTACTGTAGTCGTACAAGTGCTTAATAGAATTTTACCTAGGGAACGTCAATGTCAGCCTTGAAATACACTGAACAGATATTACAATGAGTTAAATGTGAAATGCTGAAGTCCATGTTACAGCGAAAAAAAAAAGAGAGAGAGATTTTGTAATAAATCTGTTTTTTTAAAAAATAGCAGTGTTTTAGCACTTCAGGTGATCTAACTGCTCATCTCCATTTGCAGATAACAGAAATCCAATATCCTTGAAGAAACCAGGTCAAAAGAACACTTCAATAATTACAGGAGTCTTATATAAGCATCTGTAAAACACCCAGGGGCACAGGGTAGTTGAGGAAGATGAAAGAAAGTTTGTTTATAGATTTCATTTTTTCTGCCACAAGAATCTAAAAAAGCTTAAGCTTTTTTAGCTTTTATAAGCTTTTTTCTCAATGCTGAAATCCTAAATGTAAAGTTACAAGAGCTGGTCAGAAAGTAATGCCTGCTTTTTTATTCTGCTGGCTCCCAACATCAGAGGCGGAGTTTGGTGGTATGGCAGTAGAGGCTGAACCTTCCCACCAATATTCCATTCCATTTTGTTGCTGTATGACAGCTGGCAGCAGAGGACCAGTCTGACAAAATGACCTCTGAGATAGAAGTGCGTATGAAGCAAAAGTGTGTCACTGAATTCCTCAATGTGGAAATAATTGCACACATTGACATTCATTGACACTTTTTTTAGGTAAGCTGTAACTGCATTGCTAATTTAGGAAGCAACATGTTGTCAGCAGCAACTAAACATACAGTTTGGGTATCTGCATTAACTAATTACTGCTATCTTCTCTGCTATATTTTTTTCCATATTGCTGAATTTGACATTGAGACTTCAGAAGCGCTTTCTGTCAATAAAGTCTTTTTCAGCTGTTCACAGCCCTTAAGGAAGTGGTTCACTGTATGACCATATAATGTTTTGCATGCGGGGGCCCTGATCTGGTTCAAGAAACTAGAATTAGCCAATAACTTCTGACAACGACCTCTTTCAGCCATGGCTGAGGCTTCTAAGAATGCTCTGCTGCTGAGGTCAGTAGAAATTCCTGATAACTTCAATAGGAGTAACCCAATGCAGAGGTCATTCAGAGGTCTTCAAGGTTCCTTTCTCTATAAATAACAGAGTCAGAGTTATTTATAGAGTAATCGGGAAGAACAGAAATTCATATGTGAATAGGTTTATTGTAGCTTACAGATTAATATTTAACTCCTAATTCAGAACGCTTTAATAAGGGGTCTCCAAGAGCAATGATAATAGTTGAATTTGCACTACATATTCAGTACAGTGAAGAACAGAAACGAGGGTTGATAACCTACATGAGCAATTGCCTTGAACTTGAAGAAAAGCACAAGCACCAATGAAACTGCTTGGAAAAGAAGATCCAAGTTACGCTCAGCTTGATTCTTAACTGTATGCAGATACAGATTATGTTGCCCAGGTAGACTTAAGCCTATCTGACCCCTTTATGAGCTGTGTAGTATTAGTATAATAATGCTTCTTTTTCCAAAGTGGTAACAAATTAAATATCTACCCAGTAACACAATAAAGGAGATACAGTAAATATTACAGTGACCTTCTTAAAGTTGTACAGAAAGGATATTCTGAAACTAGCCGTATTAACAAATATTTTTTTCTTTCAGCAAAGTAATTCAGAAATTGAGCTTTTTCCCTGGCAATTGTGTCTTATTTTCAGATCCTCTCTCTAATCTAATTAGCATTATATCTTATTTTAATAGTGGCAAAATCCTACCATTCTACTTTTAAAATTTTCCTATTGATTAGGAATTTTGCCTGAATCATAATTACAGGAATTAGTACTATTATTATTTTAATTACTACTCTATATTAGAGGAAATAATGATATTTTCAAAGAACTTTCTGCACTGTGCTGCACTCTGATGAAGTAAATGAGGCATTTCACATTTTCAGGGGAAAAGTATGTCTGTCTTCACGTATGGAACTTTGTGAGCATAGCAACTAAATACAAAGCCTGCTCATAATTCAACACACAAGTCAAAAGCATTGATTTGTTACACTGTTTTAAGAACCTACAGAAAAATAACACCAACAGAAAATCAACCTCAAAACAAGCATGATCTGAATAAATACAAAATATAGCAGTCATCCCTTATCTCATGACATTGTTACGTAAACTCAGTCTAATCTGAATATTGCATATTAACAAGATGTTTAATATGTAGTGAAAGCAACACAGTACTGCTTCCTGTGGATTCCTGTTATATTTCTCTTGAAGCTTTCTTTCAAGGATCCCCCATTTTGGATTGTTTCTCACAGCCACTACCCAGCACCTTCCAAGGGGTGTTCCCATCTGCTGCCTGGCAAGGGAGCTGGCAGTACCTGGCCTTCCAAGCCCCAGTCCTACAAGCCAGCACAAGCCTGCTGCTTTCACTCTAGCCTCTACACACTTGGTGGAGCCATTAAGGGCGTTCTCTCTCTGAGCTACAACTTGTTCTTTTTTCCCCTGCCCTCTTGGAGATTTTCATAACACCTCAAGGTGCTTCTTTTGAAATTGGCCTGCAGTTCAAGAGATATTGAGATGGTAGGAAATAAAGCTTGATATTGAGCAAACAGATGGCAACTGTTATCATAAAATACTACATTTCTCTATGAAGCTCTGCTAAAAGTGATCAAATATTGCTGCCTTGGAAAAATGGTAGATGCCACTTTGAAATGGAACCTCCTAGAACACTGCTTCACTATGAAGCTTATTCAGTATTTTCTCATTTATTTAATGAAACACAACCTGAAGAAGTACCACTGACATTTTCCCTGTGAATGGCAGGAAAACTTGAGTTCCATAGTATTTTCCCTTGAAAAAATGAAAATTTTAGAGAAATCTGAGGGTTGAAGCAAAATGTATTACTCTCTAACTGATTTCAGAGGAGTTAACGAACTACAAGACCACATATCTTCAATGATATGAAGGCGAGAAACTACAGAATAATGCTCTTTAAGCAAAACTTATCATTTTGAAGAAATGTTGGAACAACTCTCTAATGTTAAAATTAACTGAAAAGTAAGAAAATAAATTCAGTCATCTAAATATGTAGAAAACAGCAGTCAGGAAAGTTAGAGAAGGTTTTAGGAGTGTGTGAATTGGAGATGCAGTAAAGCACTGATATTATGAATAATGAAGAAAAAAATTGAAAATCAAGTATGTATTAATCAAGACTAAACTGGATTTTCAAGATCATCTTTTAACCATTACGTTTCTGAAATATTAGGAACTGTTCAAATGTATAGTCAGTGTCTTGTGTGATGTAATTTCTGCCTAGCATGTAATAATAGAAGTTTTAGTGTCTTACTTAATGAAACACATTGCATGAAAGACGTATCTTATATTTATTTAAGTCTTGAGGAGTACCATTAAGAATTCACCTGGGAACATTCTCTTTTCTGCAAGCAGATATTTCTGAAGGAACTAACATGCATGATGAAGTTAAGAGTTATAAAGAAAGCCAATGAACCGAATGGCTGCGTACAGCCAACAGTGATAGCAGGGAAACTGCATAACTGGCTAAGAAGATACTTACATTCAGAGGAACTTAAAACTGTAAAAAAGATCCACTTTCATGTTCCAGCTGTGAAAGAAAGAACTGCAGAAAGCAATAACTGGTATTTCAAGTTAACTACATTAATGTTGTTGACACATCGGAAAGATTTAGGTATTACCACTGAGTGAAAAATAAATATAGATTAATCTGTTTGCCACATAATTTGGGACTCGTTAATTAACTGAGGTAATGGAGATTGTATTTTTAAGTCATCTAAACACTTTTGAGAATCTCAGTTTTAGTGCCTGAGAGCCTGATCTAAGACTTCAGTTCTGAAATTCTATCTTCTGCAACCATAGATTATGGGTCAAGTCTAGCCACTTGCTTTCCCTTTCATAAATGAAAGTGCAAATGTAGTAAAATACTGTAGTAAATACTATACTGCAATGATCGTAATAGCAACCGTGTGTTACTTGTTTGTCTGCCTGCCAGGCACTACATGTGGGGGAATCTGTAATGCAATTGTTGATGGTACGTTAGGAACAGACAGAGATTAGACTCTTTGGTCACAGACATTTGGTAGCCCTAACTGACTGTTCATATGCATATTTATGGTGTCTTATACAATGACTCCTCACAGCTTTTGATTCTACAAATTTATACACATGTATGTTACATGTATGTTACACATATGTTATTTTACTGCAGAAACATACACTGTAGACAAAATAACTGGCAAGAGCCTATCCTTTCTAACAGAGATTCTCTTTCAATTATTTTTTTCATTTTTGAGAATAAATTCCAGTTAAGCCTCATTTCTTCCAAGTCTGTGTTCCATGGAGAAGTGCTTTAGTGTTGGTTGGGTTGGGTTTTTTTTGTTTGCATTTTTTTTTTCCAATCAATATGTACGATGCAGAGAAAGAGTTTTCTATCTGCAGAGGATCATCACATTATTCACACAGGCACAGAACTATAAAGAACTAGTTTCCCTTTAAGTTTAATTATCTATCATCCAAAATAATAACCCACATAGCATGTGAGGTTTTTTTTAAATAGTGATTTAAATACAAATTAGCCTAGAATGTTCATCATACAGAATCTCTTGGAAGTATCACTGGATTAGATGTTTTCAAAATGTTTTCAGAGTTATTTTTCTTTTTGAACATACAATGATTCGTCTTGTAACTCTAAAAATGCTGCTTTTGTTGACCCAAAGTAAATTTGAGCAAAGTCAAAGTGTTTTCAGTGGTCTTTGGAACTGGTCACACGTCTTTCAGTTTGTGCATGTCAGTCTCATGCAGCCTGCAGGAAAACTACATTTGTTTTATTGCTAAACTACCACAGAAAACATTTTTACATTGTGAGTACTCCAGATAATTAACATACAGCATCTAACATGAAATACTTTGCTTCAGATATGAAAAGAAATCACATTTACCTGTTCATTGTGCCCTAATTCTACCAGAGGTCAACATCAGAGAAGCAGAAAGCTGTAAGATGAGTTTACCGTCACACAGACCACTAACTTGCCCATATTACTATCCTAAAGCATGAGTTTTAGCATCCCACAATAATTTACGGAGCAGTATTTGTTGTAGTATGTGCTGATCCTTCTGTGAAAGAATGAATTGATTTGAACTTTGATTTCAGCTGATTTGAAAAGTAGAAGAGACTTGGTGCTTCACCGAGTGTAAAAGAAGTGGACAGATTCTCTGGAGGAAGATCATCAAGGCTGCAAGAAGGCTCAGTGTTTACCTGCTACACAAAGACTTCAAAGAGCTTGGTTCAATTTCCTACCTGAGCATGGGTCCCTGGGTAACGTTGAGCTTTCATCACAGCTGACATTCAACTTTCAGAGAAACCTATCTAGTCTAAGTTAATAAAAAGCCTTTCTTCTGGACAATGGTAAGAGAAAAGACCTCCAGAAAGTGATTCACTTTTTGACACTTATGAGACATGTCTTATAGAGGCAGGAAATGTATTGTCTTTCCACTGGAAGCGCTTATCTCTTGTCTTTCTCCATTCCACAGAGGGTGATCTGGGCAACTAACTTTAATTAGATATAAAATGTTTACAGGATACACTCAGGTATTCGTGGAGGCTCTGAGGATCTGAATCTGTTTCTTTGTCTCAAATTTTCACCTGTGAAACGTGATACATTCTTCACTGTGTGGTGGTGAGAGGTGAAACTTCAAAATTTATGCGATGTTATCAGAATGCCAGTGGGGGCCAGACAATTATTTAAGATAACTAGGTAGGAAAGGATGCTGGAGGCAATGAGTCAAAACCCCAAAAGGTATGAAGTGAGTATTTTTATTCTAATATTGTTGGCTTTTGCTAACAAAAGAAGAAGGTTCAAAGAACAAAGTTTGATTTTAAATGAATTACATCATACTTCAAGTGCCCTGTGTGAAATGTCTTGAAACTATTAATCTTATCATTTAAACCACAAAACCCACAATTTCAGTAGCACAAAGTAAATGGCGTTGTTTATTTGTATTCAGTCCCACTTTTTTTTTTCGATGCAGTGCAGGGGGCAGGGTTGAGACTAAATTCTCTCTAAGTCCATTGGAAATTGTTGTAGTTAAGTTCAGTTTTTTTCATTCTCTACATATATGAGACAATATGTTGCCTATAGACATAACACAACCTATTCTAAATTATTCACATCTTTTGGCCTGTAACTGCAATCTCCCTCTTTCAGCTTTTTTTTTTTTCAAGGAAAAGAAAGGACATTGTTCAATTTTTTGTAAGATATGAACAAAATGGGGAGTCTGTTCTTCTTTAGAAACATTGTCCTAATATGTAAAAGCCCTAATGAAATATGTAATATTATATATATAATGCGGCTCCAATTTAGTTTTAGTTTCAGATTATTTTCTCAAAAAAAAAAACAAAAAACAAACTAATGAACAACAACATCGAAAATACAAGAAAATAACTTATTTGCTTTAGAAAGCCTTTGAGACCTGTTCAGGAGATCAGATCTGAATGGATCAGAGTTTTGTTCCTCACAAGGTTTTCCAATGTAATATTAATGGAAAAATTAGCATATAAATGATAATTAAAAAAAAGAATTAGATTATCTGTACATTGGTCCAAAATTACATGGCATAGAGCAAGTGTTTAGTCAAATATCTCAGTCTGTAATCAGCTTTGCTGCCATTGATAGTTATGTATTTTGGACAAATGATTTACTTGGATGTTTTACTTCACGTGATGGACAACAATTTCAGCAGAAAAAATAAGCAATAATAATCACATTTTATCTCATCTAATGTGAAGGGGATGATGGAGATACAGCATTTCCTGCTGTGTCTTTTTTGCTCAGGTGTTTTCAATTTTTTCTTCTCTGCCCAATTTTTCATCTCTTCTTTTTGCTCCCTTTCTATATTTTGATCTCATGCTTGTTTACTATGAATTCCAGCATTGCTTCTTATCATTTTTCTTTCTCTCAGGCACCACGTCTCTTGCTGGTGTTAATGATATTTCAGCAAGATGCAGTGCTGAGAACTATAGTCGCTGCTACCATGCTGCTGGAATGATCCCTCTGCAGTGTTTTCTGTCCAGTTTGATTTCAAATCATTGATTACAGCAAACCAAAAATTATAACAGCAAATATACACAGTGTATATGATAAAAGCAAGAGCCAATATAAAAAAACAGACACAATAATGGAGAAAATAAGACTTACAGAAAATCTTAATTAACTGATTTTCCAAATATTCTGTTAATTAAGGAGAAAATTATTTCCAAAGCTTCCAAGTCAATGGCCATTTTTCTTTTAATTTCTATAATCTCTGAAAAAATTATAATTTGTGTCTTTGAACTCTTTTTAGTCAAACAAATGAACTTTTTTAGGGATCTGAAATCAAAGAGGTGGTCTTTGTCCTGGGTGGTCTTTGTCCTTATTTTCAGTCATAAGCAATTAATCCATCATTGTATGCATATCTTATGAGAAGTTCTGCTTTAGAATTATAGTCGTTTAGAAAGTACTCAAATCCAAAATATCATCCAAAACTGGCACAATTTCCAGTTATCTGCAGAGGTCTAAATAGGAGATATGAAACAAAATAGCTCCTGGGTTAGAATCTTGTATGCTGTATTAGCCTCGAGCAAAATTCTACAGTGCAGCTACTTAACCTACAGGCAAAATTTCATAATGGGAATACTGAGAGACCTGTAGCTATAACCAGTACAACTGGGCACCGGTATAATATTTCATTTACACTTCTTACAAAGCAATTTTTGTTAATCTTGCTGCATGAATGAAAAATCTCATCCCATAGTCTCCAATTCACTACCCTCATGAACTCATAAAAAGGTCTTTTAACCACTGCTGTGATTTTCAAGTGGAAATAATAAAATGGCAAGAGTTAAATATTAATATTCAGTTCTTGCATTGTGCCTTTCTTTGATACCAATTACAACTTGAACTTCACCTAACTCAAAAAGGCTGCAGACTTCACTCAATTAGCAGTAATAGGATTAAAACATAGCTTTGGAACTGAAGATTTAAATAGGAAAAAAAAAAAGGAACAACAAAAAATCCCTTGGCAAATGTACACTACATGTACCAAATTAATCTCAAAATAAATATGCAGACCAGGATGAAATAAGTGGATGTGGAATGCCAGAGGTGTGGGGGGTTATTGTGGAGGGCTTTTTTTTTTTGCCTTCTTGACAACCTCTGCTGGTTGCTTTGCTTTGAAAACATTCATGGCAGGAGAATAACAGCATCTTTTTCTTCCTTTTGGTTTTATGAATACCATAAAAAGCTGCTGTAATTCACAACAGATATTCTACTTTGAAGAGCACCAGAGCGACTTCTGTCTGTTACGCTTTTCTCCATTACTAATTTGGCATGGTTCTCAGCTCTCTGAAATTTAAGCAAACCCACAGATCCAAATTATTGCATTCAAGTAGCTGTCTCCTGAGAAGGGATAAATATGACCATTTACAGGTGGAAAGTGCCATGGAGACCAAAGCTGTGTTTCTAGACTACAGTTCTGAACAGCAGGAGATTGAATTTGTGGAAGAGAATTCTTGTGTTCATTTATCCATGATGAGTCGTTAGTTGATTATCTTGTATCTGCATTTTGTAGGCAATTAATCATTTTCACTGCATTTAGGTATCTGTCTGTACAGCTTGTGATACATCTCCCAAACTGAAAATGTTTTCAGAGATCCAGAACCAGCTGTGAACTGTGAATCAGGACAGAAATGTATATACATACATATTTTTTTTTAATTTCCTCCTAACTAGTGGAGATATAAAGCAAAATATCAGACATAATTTTTTTACAGACAATGACCATGTTCTTCGTTTCTGGAAAAATGCTCTTCAGGAAATACTGGAGTACAACTAAGTGTCCTTTTTCAAAATAGTGTAGACACTAGAAGATTTGTAAATGATGATTCATGGCTGCATATTTCTAAAATGCAGTCTTAATATTATGACCGATAAGAACTCCTGACAAGAAAAGTTATGGTACTTCCAATGGTAAAATTTATTATCCAGGAGGATTATTAAAGATTGTTTTTTATGTAAGTTTACCATTGAAAAAAAATCATACAGGACAATAATAATAGCACTGTATATATGGAAGGACTGTTTAATCAGTCAAGATCACAACATTCCAGAGATCAAGAGTTTAGAAGTACCAGGACTGGCAATAACTAAAAGCAGAACTGAGAGAAAATAAAGAGACATAACTCATATTACAGGCTATGCATATCAGCACTTCAGAGTACCAAGAAAATGGTACAGCTCCAAACCTTCAAAATTAGCTGAAAGTGTGCAATCTCTGGAATATGATAATCCTTAGCCTCTGCTGTTTTGATGGACTGCAGTTTATAGACAAATCTTTACATCTTGACGCTGTTTCAATCATCTTTCAGTTTGATTTCAACTACCCGCAGAGATTTTCTGGAGTTTCAACTCATCTTAATCTTTGTTCCTCACTCCAACAAAAGAAAGTGATATTAAATTAATTTATATATAAATTGCAAGGATTTTGTCTGTAGTGGCTATTTTTAATGTCCTGCTTGTGAAACAGCATTCTTTTTCCAAAAAGTGCTGGCCTCCAATGTTCTTAGATCTTTGCTCAGAAAATTATGTACATGAGTTAATTTGGTTTTAATATTGCTCTAAATGAACTTACCCCTGTCTGGCACTAATCTGAAAGGAGACAGGCCATTTAGATGGACAGGATCATCTCTCATGATAAAAACATTCTGAGCTCTTAGGGAGGGCTGGAAATAGTTTTGAATGCAAGCACATAGTAAATGGTGGCTGAGGTACCAAAGCTCTCCCTCTTCGCATCTGAATCACAACATAGCCCAGAGGTCTTCAGCACATCCAAAAGAAAACCTCACAATCTTCTTCCTAGAGCTTCATTTAAAATTCCCCTTTATAAAGCAGAGAAACACTTAATCAAACCTCAATTTTCAATCTCAGATTTTTCTAGATGCAGAATTTACAAACACATGAAAAAGTCTGGGTGAATTTGAAATGAACAAATCCCGCTTTGCTGGGGAGAGAAGAAGGAGGCAGGAGCACACAACACAGAGACTCCAGCCATTTAGAGATGGTTGTCATTCTTTATGAAGATTAAGGGACTTGTAGCCCTGCATTCCAATATTAATCCAAAGGCCAGCCATTGTACAAACTGCCGGAGTACAGGCTTCCAGACATTGCACTTGTGATCAGAGTCTTGACCTAAACAGACACTCTTTTCCATGATGGAATTTTTCTGGTTCTGCTATGGTTACTCTATATGGCATATAAGTAAAGTTTGATTACAAAGACCTTTAGAAACCATTAGACAGGAAAAAGAGCAATATATGAATGCAGCTGAAGAGCCCTCTTCTCTTACAAAATGATGAGTTTACTTGTATATTGGAAGAGTATAACTGTATGTGTATTTTTCAAAATAAGAGAGCTCCCACAGTAAGAGATAAGAGTTTAACTGTTGGACAGCTTGCACATCTGATTTCCTTAAGGAGATCTACACAAACCGCAGAACAAATGAGCTAAGGCTCACAGAATAATGCATGAGAACACAAGGCTTTTTATTTTTAATATATTAATGCAGTTGAAAATAAAATAAATACTCCTGATTTTTCTAAGGGAACCATAAACACTACAGGGACTTTGCCCCTAGCATCAAGTGATTTACATATTTTTTATAAAAGTCAGGGCTGGTTTGAAGTCATAAAAAGAAGACCAACCACTGTTAAAGTGATTACTTTTTCCTCTGCTATGCCTGGGTCCAGTCTATGCCATCAGATTCTCACTTTTATGAGCAACATAAAATTCAGACACAATTTCCAGTTAAAAATGAAACTATTTCTGCTGGGGCTTCATAACAACCAACCTCTTTTCTTTTTTTCTTTAACTCAGTGGCAATTCTGATATCCAAAGTGGCAACTAATTGCCCTGACAATTAAATGGTATTGCCACAGCACAGCCTTTATGCATTTGTCCTAATAAATGTCAGAGGAAGCTCAACTGCTCAGTTCAGCAGATGCTAATTTAGGCTGAATACCACCAGCTATTCAGGGAGAGAATTTTTGCTTTAAATAAGATTAATCTCACAAATGAAGTGTGGTTTCCTTCTCTTTATAACAAAGACCATTGGTTATTCATTAAATCTGAATTACAGCTTTAACAAACACTTGCATAAGAATCATTAATGTCATCTGTTATATAATTACTTATGCAGTGAATAACGCTTAATATCTCAACAGTTAAGAGTCTTCAAAATTCAGTTACTATAGCCCTTGTCATTGAGACTAACATTACTGTTTCAAAGCGCCTTTTTCCCTGGTGACCCAGGCAGAAGAGCTTGACTACTTCTTGCTTGGCTGCCATTTGTCAGTTCAAGACGAGCAGAACTGTCAAGTAAAGGTTTATGTTGGACTCCTAACTCCCATTGTGGTTTCCACCTTTCCACTGAAGTCAACTGCAAGCAGAGATTTCTGCTAATCTTAGGCCAGCATTTCATAAAATGCTGGTCTACTTTGCAAACCATAGAAGCTGATTCATTTTCTGTTTTGCAGGTGACAAGAAATAACATCTCCTGTTGTTAACACTGGAAAAGTATGCACCCCCTCATTGTAAGGCCAACAGCATTTGCACTATGATTCTCAACTTTAGAATTCCAAAACTTCTGGTAACTCCAGTTGCAGACTGTTAATCCCTAAAATTTATGTGCTGGGGGAATGGCTGTGTTCACTAACTCCAGAAGTCATGGAAAATGTTGTATTTATGTCAGCAAATAATTTACCCTCTACATGAGCACCTCTATTTGCAAAGTGCCAATTATGAGTCATCCCAGAACCTTACAAATTTGAAACCTTTGTAAGAGTACTAGCTGGCAAAGGACAACTCTGTGTCAAGAATTCTTCTAAGAGCTGCTGAGAGGATGATTGCAGTGCCTGGAAACGTCCTGGACATATGAGCACTGCTGCTCAAGGCTCTGCACTGAAAATACATGGGAAGGAATCAAGAGATCCTGTGATTAAAGCATGACTATTTTGCTTCTCAGACCTGTCTTTAACAGTCCTTGGCCTCTTTCATACAAATAATCACAATACTCTGTAGACCGAACCACCCTAACAGCATACAGTTTCTAGTCCATAGAGAATTGTTGAGATTCTAATTTTGAGCCAAAGCGATCCAGCGTTAACGCTTCCTTCAGCTGATGAAGGTGATGGACCCGCTGAACTTACTATCTCAGTAGCAGACATCAGTGATTTCCATGTTACGGAAATTATCACACAGAAGTAGGTCAACAGCTGTGCTCAGATGTGAAGAGGTGTGTGCAAGAATAGACATAGCGAAAATAAAAAGGTCTAAAAAAACGACAAAAATGATGAGGTATATGGGAGGAAGAATGGTGACTGTGGACTTTACACACTGTAAGGTTAAAAAGATGAAGTCTGTGAAGTTTGAAAAGGAGAAGAAAAGAAGAGATATTATAAAAGTCTACAAAATAATGAGTGAGCCTGAAAATCCTACACAGATCTATTTATTTCCCACTTACCCCTACCTTTTGCTCTCTGTTCTACTCCTCCTCTTTCCAGATCTCCCAAAATGTGTTCTGCTCTCCTTCCCATTTCCATTTTCCCTCTTATTTCTGATTCTCCACCTCATTTCCACCTTTCTTCTTCTCTGTATACTCTTTCTCATAATATAAACACCAAAATAAATATCAAATAAACAATAAATAAAAATTGAATATTAATACTAAATGTATTACATTAAAAAAATAATATCACTATAGTTCACAAAAATAATAAGTAATATATTTCAAATGACTACCATGAAAAAATCTATGTGGATTCATTGAAAATACAGGCAGCTAATCATAAAAACCTCGATTACTTTACTTGCAGTAATTTGACATAAAATTATATTTTAACCCTCGTGCATCAGCTCCTAAGCTAATTTTAAAGTGGAATCCGGAAAGTTCAAAACTTCTATCCTTTCTCTGACGCAAAAAAAGAGGTGGAAATTAGAGGTGGAATTCATTTGACATTTTGTGTATGAGAAAATTAAGATGCATATATCCAAGCTAATTATCTATGTATTTTTTTCTGTCAACAAGGGGCAAAAAAATAGGCACTTTGATGGTGCAATCCATCTTACTTGAAAGCCTAAGATAAGCTAGATAAATTGGGTTTTAAAAGACCTGCTTACACTGATTCCAAGAAAAAGTTACCAAGGCATCTAGTTCAGATGTACAAGTGGTCACTTCTAACTTAAGCATCATTTTGTTCCTACATGTAGCCAATATTTCATTTAAACATGAGTTGTGGCCTACAGCAAAGATCTACCATGATATTATAAAGCTTAGAGAGACAGATGAGGTATATACCTTCATCTGAAATGGATGTTCTTGGATATCCAGCTCGTCTTCATGCTTTCAAATGTTCTACTTGTGCAAGAGTATTAAGCTACTGCCATTCTATTCTCTCTTTCAGACAATCTACTAAAAATGTATCAAATTATGTAGCTATCACTAAAAACAAATAACAACATAAAAAATCATTTTTCAGTAGTGTTTGAATTGTGGGAAATGTGGGCAATCACTGCAACCAATATAGAACTTCAGAAGAGGAGCATGAAAGATGTCAGTGAAGCAGGTACTGGGTAAATGAGACTCTCTACAGAGTATTTATAATGTAAGCAGCACAGCACTTTTAAGGATAACAAATATCTGTGAATTTTAGAATTTTGTAAAAAAGCCTGAATTATAGAATCATAGAATCATAGGATTAGCGAGGCTGGAAAAGACCTACAAGATCATCCAGTCCAGCCATCCACCTACCACCAATAACCTCACTAAACCATATCTCTCAACGCTATATCTAAATGTTTCTTGAACACCTCCTGGAACAGTGATTCAACCAACCTCCTAAAAGCCTTTCCCTCCTAGAAATATGTGAACCAGACTTGTTGTGTTTCTAAATACAAAATGTTGCCCACAGAAACATTCTGAGAGTGTTAAAATTAAGCCCCAGCAGCTTTAAAAGAACTATTTCAGACAGAAATGTAATCATTTATGGGTCAGCTTGAGAGAACCTTACCGCCCAGCCTCCTCAGTGTCGTAGATCACTGAAAGGGTATTATACTTTCTAGTAATTTATACAGAAGTAGGAGGGTGGATATTTTAAACTTGTTTGGCATAGCATCTTGTAATGGTCTGATCAACACTAACACACAGGGAAAACAGTAACCCTGGTCCTATTTGATTTGTTAATATAAATATATACATATTTATTTATTTACTTAAGAATTCTTTTAGCTGCAGTGCTGTGCTGGCAACTCATTTCCAGCTGATCAAGCTCTCTGATTCCCAGGTCTTTGACAAAGTTACAGGTTCTCAGGACAAAGTCCTGCACCTTGTTATGGAACAATAAGGCTTTTCATTCATTTTCTGGTGGTGCAGTTTTTTTTAACTCTCATTACAATATACACTATTTAGTTGTGCTTACAGTCTGAAAAGATACTATTTCTTTACACCAGTGGTGTATATACTCATTTCCAGTCCTCCAGCAATGAAGTCACTTACAAATGTAAGCAGCTTTCATTAGCTGATAAAATATTTAGGTAGCACTGAGTGAAAAATTCATTATTTTGCTACTCCAAAGGGCTACATCCAAACCAGGAATGTTCCTCAATTTCGAAATCCTTTTTCACATCTATTGGTTATTCAGTTTATAAATCCAATTATTGCATGGCAAGTTAATTTTAGAAACTAATTAAACACTTTGAAGAACCCTGACTATATGATACCAACAAACTTACCTCTATCAACCAAACTTAAAATCTGAGTAAACCAGACAAAAAGTTAGATCGACAAAGTTAATTTTCCATAAACCACATTACCTTTCTTTCACTCTTTGCGAAGTAAGTCCCATATTATCCATTCTTGTGTTATTTATGATGACCTTTTAATACTTTTAAAATATTGTCATAACAGAGGAGTTCTTCATGTCATAACACCTTTCACCAGAGAATATCATGTTTTGGGTGTTAATACCTTAATGATGACTGCTGGTTTTAGCCATGAACATTATTCTAATATAATACTGCTTTTTTTTTTTTTATTTAAAAGAGGTCAGTAGTCCTTACAAGGGACATGCATAATCTTCCTCCCACACAGTATATCTCTGACAACAAAGAGGCACGCCAATGAGAAGGGAGAGGCTGGAAAAGTTATATATATATAAATATATGTATCTCTGATCTCCATTTAAACGTATCCATTCAAAAATGTGGGAGAGATCAAGTTAAGTGATCATCTGAAATACCACAAAATTGGTTTGCTTTGATTTATTGCATGAAGAAGATAGAGCATTAAAATTTCCACCAAAACTAATATTTGATAAAAAACCATTCCTAAAGAAAATAGATTTTCCCTAGAAGGGTGTTGCTAGTCAATATCTAAGGGGAGCTTTACTATGATATTGGAACACTCTTCAGAAAAGGACATCAGGGTGTAATCATGGAGACCAAGAACTCTGCCTTTGCCCACAGCTTGAAGACCAGAAATCATCATTTTTGGGTTACAAAAGGCATCCTGCATTCCTCTGGATTTTCTTCCAAAATCTCCAGTACAAATGTTTGCTAAGCCAAGGTTGCTTAATTTATATTGCGTGCAAGTACTGCAGGAGAAAATATGACATCAATTCCATGATTCTGTGATCTCTGTTACCACCCCTGGTACTCCTTCATGCTGACCCACCCTGCTGGAAAGTATAGGTTCTTCTCCTTGATCAAGAGAAATTAATCTGGATCCAGGTTTTGTGTCACATAAAAAGACCACAAAATGAATCAGCTTCCGAATTCTCTTAGGTACTGTTGTTCTAAAATACCACGCTAACCCTCTTCTGCTACCTTTGTGAATCCTTGATCTCAGTGTTCTCAGTGGTATTTGATGGTACCTCTTCACTCAATATGAATTCCTTATTAGTGTTGGCTCTGAGCTGTGTAAAACAGCATTAAGATTTGTTATCAGTTTATTGCCATGCAAACGCACTACACTTATCAATATCAGAACTTTTGTGCATCCAAAGAAAATGTGAGACTTTCATAAAGGCATGAGGGTCTTCCCTTACATGCTGAGTTCCCACCTTGGACTTTTTAACCTCTCAGAGATCTGTAATTCCTCTGTTCTTCCCAGCAAATCCTTCTTTACCTTCCAGACAGCCAAAAAATGATAGATTGGCTTTGCTGTAAAGACTCTGGTGGAAAATTTACTCAATCATGACTCTTTCTGCAGAACAATGACAATCAGTCCTTAATGGCATGTTAGTTGCCCACAAATGGATGAGAAGAAAGCATGTCTAGAAGTCACCCTGTCTGTGGCAATATAACTTAAACACTGCTACTTAATTAAGGATGAGGCATAATTTCTTGTCTAAATCCTGAAACCTGTCTTTAATTTTTTTTTCTTGGTCTTCCTTAAGATGTTTTGGAGATACTGCACATACTGGTGAGAACAGGAATATTTTTGGCTTTCTCTATTTCTATATATTTCTGGTATTTCTCTCCAGCAATAGATGAATGTCCACATTTTTTTATCATTACTTCTTTCTACTTTTCCTCTCCTCCTACTTGTTTTTTCCTCATTTCTCCTTAATTTTTCCAGTTCCTCTCTCTCCCAATTCTTTCACTGTTTCCCTCTTCATATTTTCGATTTTCCATTCTCCCTTGCTTTCCTTTCCCCACATTCCCCTCCTTACTTTTTCTTCACCTTTTCCCATATCTCTTTGCCTTTTGATTTCCAGCCAGCAAAATGCAGTTCTCATGGGCTCTTCAGCACCTTTTGATCACTGCTAGCAGGGTGCTAGCAGGGTGCTAGATCTCTGCAAGTAGGCTCCTCCAGCAGCCTGACCTGCCATATCTAACTCAGGGGCTCCGAAGGCCTTAGGAGGACATTACCTTTCACCAAGATCCAGAGCAGGGATAGCACTGTCCTGAAAGTTGAGAAAGGAATTTCCGTTTGCCAAGACAAAGAGACTGGCAAGAAAACATGATGCCAGCTACATGCTGCCTGATTTATTACCCTCCAGTTAAAGCAGCCTGTAGGGAAAGTAGCATGCCAGTATAGTGCTCCAGTGTACTGACCCTTCTGAGTTCTTGTTAGCGCTCACCATACTCAGCATTTCCTCTCATTGATTGATAGGATGATACATGTATGTATGGCAGAGAGTAGATTCATTACAGCACATTAGCCAGACTGGCAGACAAATACCCACAGGGGCAGAAATTCTGTAAGGAATAAATAAAAACTTTATTATTTTTCTTAAACTTCTTTTCTCCAGGCTACATTGAGGAACACTGGAGAAATGGGAGAGTGGAGCAGACCAGAAGAGAAAGGCAGTGGCAAGAACTGTAAGGAAAGTTTATTAGCAGTCAGAAAAATGCTTAAAATATTCATTGTTGGATCCAGAAGTTGAATAGTAGCTGGATCTCTGCTTAACTTTTCCTTCCCACTGCTAAATGAGAAAGAAAGAGTCAACACAACAGACATCAAGCTATCAGAACATTCCTGGTGTAACAGCTATGAAACGACTACTTGGATGGTCCGCTTGCTGCAGTTTAGAATTCCTCAATTTAAAAAGTGAAAAACAAACTAGTATCAGCCTTTATCAACAGCTGCCACCATGTGGTATCTGAAATACCACAGTTACTTCCTATTTCAACAGAAAGAAGTATGGTGGAATTACGTGATCTGTTCAGTAATGGCTTTTAAACATCGGTTCTACAGAACAGAGGTTGCACAAGATAGTGTGGCTATGAGCAGCCCTTCTGCAACCCTGCACAGGCTCTGTTGAGTCAGAGGAGTGAGCAGCCCATGCCATGTTGCCCCTGACACCTGTACAGAACCAGAACAACCACACCAAGCTGCTTCCACATAGCTCTTTGTTGGTCCTGAAACTCCCAACCTCAGACCTGGATGACTGTAGGTGCCAGGAGAAGCTCTTGAAAACATGTATTCCTGAATGGCTGATGCTAAAAACACCTAGCAGCCACAGATCTACCAGGAGGTAGCATCCCCTCTCTTGGTGTCATGTGAAGCTGCCTGCCCTGCCACAGGGTGAGGAAGCAAGAATTCAGCCCCATTCCCATTCCCTGATTGCTGTCTGTGAATGCTGTGTGACATGGAAGGAAATCTCCAGGGCCATTCCACTATCCAAAAGGAGGATGGAATGTGTTGTCAACCCTAGATCATTAGAGTCAGTCCTAAGATTAACGATTCAAGGAACATGTACAAGACCTAGTTAATATTCTAGCATCTGCTTGTCCTACATATTTTTTAGAAAATATTAACCCCAACAGCTTTATCCCTCACCTCCCTCCTGGATCATGTAGATGTTCTTCAAAATGAGTTAATTATGTTACAATTAAGAATAACTTTCTGCAGATAAAACAGCATTCAGAAATAGTCTTTGTAAATGTCTTCTGGTAATATAGGTACCTCTGAGATTGCTGAAGCTTTGTCTGATGAAAAGTGTGTTCCCACCGGCAAAAATCCATTGAACCCAGGGTATCGTGAAACTGGCATGTGGCACTGTGGATAACGTGCATGGGCTTCTTCTTGAGAGCACTTCTCTGCCCACTCTTGATCCCGTAGCTTTCCTCTGAGCTGAAACTGTAGTCCAGACAGTGCCTGCAGCATTGCTTTATTTCTTCCCTTTCCACAATTAGCAGAGCTGAAAAAATCACTATAAAACACACACACACAAAATAGAAGCAGCAATTTAATGTCTTGCACAATGTAATTCTACTATTGCAAGAGAAAAAATCCTTAAATATAAAACCAAATTAATGTTATGGTTATAGGGCATCTGTACGGACACAATCCCTAACATGCTACTAAAAAAAAAAAAAAAAAAAAAAAAAGATGAGAAGAAACCGTTGGCATTCAGTTAACAATCATGTTTGGAGGTTTGTGACTGACTTTGTTATTCCAAGGGAAGCCAGATACCAGTCTCTTGGGATTAGGTACAAAGGCAAGAAAAAAGTGGACATGTATGAATCTCAAAAGTGACTGCTGGGTTAATAAAACAGTCTGTTTTCTGTTCACCCACTCTTCCTCTCAGTGTGCAAGTACATTAAAATATGTCAAAAGGAAAGCCATTTGCTGGGGAAAAATAATTCAACTAAAAGTCAAAATTTCCAGCTGGTGTATTGCCTTGGTGTGTTCAAGTGCGCTAACAAAGTGACCCACACATCTCACTGGATGAAAGTTGGTATCCTCATTAAAGTAGAAACAAACACTTGAAAATGGGAACAACTGCCAGTCAAAAAAAAAAAAAAAAAGGATCACAACTGATATGAGAAGCCTTCATTTTTCCACATTTTTTTCCTGCTTGTTCTATAGCAAATACGATATATATTTAAGTAATATCTTGAAAAGTAATGACGGTAAAACTGATTCTGTATGCAGTATCCACTCCTGTTTGCTGGAGGAATTGCATTGCTAACAACCATCCACATTATCATTCAGTGTTTAGAAGGATAAATATTTTCACAGTCCAGTATATAAACAGTCACATATAACACAAGGATTGGTTCCTGCAAAGAGTAATCCTTTCAAAAACGAGTAGCTCTGGGAAAGAAAACTTCATATCAGAATTACTCATGCTAGGAAAGGTTTGTAGGATCAGCCTCCAACCCTTTAAAATAATAGCACATTTATACTAGTGTGTACTGTCTTTGCCTTCAGGAATCACAATAAGACTTGAGCTCTATCACTAATTCACTGCTGTGTGAGCATTTTGCAATATGAACAACATGAGACATGAGATCTCCTGTTCCTTGGCCCGCACCCTGGGAGAAAGCACTATCCGATTAAACAGAAGACAAAAAGTGGGAAATGGTACATAATGATGTGAGCTGACTTCTTTATTAATTGCTATGTAATTTTCTCTGGAAAAAAAATAATAAAATAAAATAAAATAAAATAAAATAAAATAAAATAAAATAAAATAAAATAAAATAAAATAATGAAATGTAAAAGAGTGAAGAGATTTTGCAAAGTCTCTAATGTCCACAGCAGCGTATATTACAATGAACTGTCTGAAGAACGGAATCACAGAATGGGTAAGGTTGGAAGGAACATCTAGGGATGGAGACTCCACAGCATTCCCAGAGAGCCTGTTCCAGTACTTCACTATCCCTACAATAAACAGGTTTTTTTTTCTTATTTCTAAGTAGAATTTCCCCCACTTCAGTTTGTGCTCATTGACTCTTGACCTGTCCTTGGGCATCACTGAGAAGTGCCTGGATCCATCTTCTTTACCTCCCTATCAGGTATTTATACATATGGAGAAGAACATATATACTGGAGAAGAACATCTTGAGCCTTTTATTCTTCAGTCTGAACAATCTCAGCTCTTTCAGCCTCACCATGCAGCTTACGTTGTTCCAAGCTCTTCAGCATCTTCACAGTCTTAAGCTGGACTTGCTCCAGTATAAACCTGTCCCTCCTGCACTGCAGGGTCCAGGACTGGACTCAGTGCTCCATCTGTGGGCTTCCCAGTGCCTACAGAAAGACGTCAACCTGCAGGCAATGCCACACTGCTCCTGGTGCTATTGACCTTCCTCAATGCCAGGGTGCATTGCTGGCTCATTGTCCCTCAGGACCCCCAGAGCTTTCCCTGCAAAGTACTTAATCTGTTATAGTGACCACTCATTCAAATTCTTTGTTGTCTGCAAACATGCAGACATCTTCTGAGTCTTAATGACTCAGAAGATCTCTCAGAATCTCAGAAAACTCAGAAAAATCTCAGAAAAATCTCAGAAAATCTCAGATCTCTCAGAAAACAGAAGACTCAGACCCAGGTCCTGCACTTCGGCCACAACAGCCCCAGGCAACGCTACAGGCTTGGGGCAGAGTGGCTGGAAGGTTGTGTAGAGGAAACGGACCTGGGGGTATTAGTCAATGCTCGGCTGAGCATGAGCCAGCAGTGTGCCCAGGTGGCCAAGAAAGCCAATGGCATCCTGGCTTGTATCAGAAACAGTGTTGTCAGCAGGAGCAGGGAAGTCATTGTCCCTCTGTACTCAGCCTTGGTGAGGCCCCCCCTCGAGTACCATGTCCAGTTTTGGGCCCCTCACTGCAAAAAAGACATTGAGGCCCTGAAGCGTGTTCAGAGGAGGGTGACGAAGCTGGTGAGGGGTCTGGAGCACAGGCCTTATGAGGAGCAGCTGAGGGAGCTGGGATTGTTCAGTCTGGAGAAGAGGAGGCTCAGGGGTGACCTTATCACTCTCTATAACTACCTGACGGGAGGTTGTAGTGAGCTGGGGGTCAGCCTCTTCTCTCTTGTAACTAGTGACAGGACGAGGGGGAATGGCTTCAAGTTGCGCCAGGGGACACTTAGGCTGGACATTAGGAAACACTACTTTTCTGAAAGAGTGGTCAGGCGCTGGGATGGGCTGCCCAGGGAGGTGGTTGAGTCACCATCCCTGGAGGTGTTCAAGAAACGTTTAGATATAGCGTTGAGAGACATGGTTTAGTGGGGTTATTGGTGGTAGGTGGATGGTTGGACTAGGTGATCTTGAAGGTCTTTTCCAACCTAGCTAATTCTATGATTCTATGATTCTATGATTAATTAAGATTGTAAACAATGCTGGACTCAGTATGAATTCCTAAGGGACACCAGTAGTTATTGGCTTCCAAGTGGACTTTGTGACACTGATCACAACACTTTGAGCCCAGTATTTCAGCCAGTTTTGAATACACTTCTTTATCTACCATCTAGTTTATTCTTCATCAGTTTTTCTATGAGGATGCTATAGGAGGAAGCTTCAAAGACCTTATTAAAGTAAAGCTAAGCAACATCCACTGTTCTCTTCTTCCACCAAGCTTGTCCTTTCATTGTAGAAGGCTGTCTGGTAGGTCTGGCATAATTCTGCATTTTCTTTAGTCTTCATTTTGCTGTGCATCTACCTGTAGAAACTCTTCATGCTGTCGTTCGTGTCCCTCTCCATACTTAGTGCCAAATGGAATTTATGATCCTAGTCAATTTTCAGATTACACTTTTTAAAATTTGCATTGTTTTTCTGATGCTTAGAATTCTTTTTCCCATTAGGGAGAACAAACAATTTGTTTGTTTTTTAAGCACATTTTATGAACCTGGTAACCTACAATAGCCACTAAGTATCTGTTATGAGCCAATATGTCAATATATATCCAAGAACTCAGCAAAAATTCTAAAGCATTACATAGAACACTTTTGGTAGTAACAGCAACAGTAGTGGTAAAAAAGAAAGCCTGACAAATTTTTCCTCATGATCAAGGCTTTTATAATGCATTTCTTACTGCCTAATATGCACAAATAAATACAAATTCGAAATTGATTCCAGCAAAGCTGATCCCCACAATTGTGCACAGAGTGAAGTCTAAACGTCCAGAATAAATGTCAGGACAAGAACCTGGCTTTATTCTTTCAGATCAGCTGAGATTGATGTAAATACCTCACAGAAACTACAGCTCTGCTTCTCACTGCAGCCTCTCCTAGTAGATAAAAGCAAAAGAGAAAGCTGATGAACAGTTTAACTAAGTCATCTGTGCTGACTGAGGAATAAAGAACATAAACTTGTGATATATTCTAACTGCTACTGTCACTTCTTAGCCTCGAAGAGTAAATGGTTAGGCCGTATACACACTGCTCAGTCCCTGAAGAGAGGGACTTGGTAGTACTGGTGGATGACAAATGCAACATGAGCCAGCAGTGTGCACTTGCAGAAGGCCAACAGTATCCTGGGCAGCATCAAAAGAAGCTTGGCCATGAAACAGAGCAAGGTGATTTTCCCCCCTCTACTCTGCCCTTGTGAGGCCCCATCTGGAGTACTGCATCCAGCTCTGTGGCCCCCAGCATAAGGAATACATGGAGCTGTTGGAGTGGCCTCCATAGGAGAGCCATGAAGGTGATCAGAGGGCTGAAGCACCTCTCCTACGAAGAAAGGTTGAAGGAGCTGGGCTTGTTCAGTCTGGGAAAGAAAAGACTTCAGGGAGACCACACTGCAGATATCCAATGCTTAAATGGTGCCTACAGGAAAGCTGGGGACTCTTTATCAGGGAGTATAGTGGCAGGACAGAAGGTAATGGTTTTAAGCTAAAAATAGGTAGATTTAGATTAAAAATTAGGAAGATTTTTTTTATTATTATTATTATGGTAGTGACGCACTGGATCAGGTTTCCCAGGGAATTTATGAATGACCCCTCCCTTGAAGTGCCCAAGTGAAGATGACTCAGAGCCCAATAAGCCTGAATGAGTGACCTGCTTTGCACGCAGGTGCATAGTCAGCTTCATACTAAAGCTCAGCAAAAGCCCAAATCTTCCCATTTTCAAGGAAAGTCATCTTGATCTTGTGTCTGAGCACAAGACTGCTCAACCATGTGATTAGCTAGTGGTGCTTCCTGTTCTGCAGGTGTGTACAGTTTCTTCTTCCCTCACTGGCTCTCTCTATGTGTTTAGTCCAAATTACTCTGGTGTGGATACGTGGAAAGTTCTGAAATAAGAAAACTGAGAAGGTGGCTATGATTAGTTCTTTCTGGTAAGTGTAGTCTTATCAGGACTGTTTAGTTGTCACACTTGAATACTGAGAACCTAACCTTGCAGTCCTTTTGCAAGGAAAAGTCCCCATTGACTGGTATGTCTTTGTTTAAAAAAAAATTACTGGATATGCAGAGCAGCAGTTCTGAACAAAGGAATTCAGCTATTTTTCTTTTAGTTTTCCTCTTCAGAAATGCCCTAAGGCAGTTATCTATTTCAGTCAATGGAAGGCTGAAAATGTTCAATCAAAAAAAACCTGTCTATTTTTTAGCAATAGAAACATAAAAGAGACTTAAACCCACTGAAATTATTTTTGTCTACATTGAGGACCGTATTTCTTCACAAAACATTGACCTTATTTTTAACTCTTTGTTTGCCAACTGTTTGCCTGAAGCAACTTTTGACAGTTAAGGGATCTGTGATGTTATTGGAATACATACTTATGATCCCTTCATTATACTAGTAGGGAAAAGGCATGCAGAATTTCAAGTTTATTTCCATTTATAAAATCTTCATTTATCTCAGCATTTCTTTCAGTTAAAAAAAAGTAAAAATCAAATTAAACAGAAATGACTATTTTAATACTGAAATCCAGCTTGACTTGTGTATGTTTACACAAATAGCTCAATAAAGTTAATCCTGCTTAACCTCTGTGGGCATTTAAAATACAGTTTGCATCTTCCTGTTCTTTCTTCAGAACTGATCACAAAATAAATAAAGAAAAAGTTATGTAATATCTATTTTATGTTTTCATTTCAGTTCATAGTTTCAGGCTTTCGGAAATTTCTAGTCAGACCAACAAGTGAAAGAATTGCAGTGGAAACAATAGTGAAAGCTGGGTTGAAATTAAACGTATGTATACTTATGAGAAATAAAATTTCACAAGAATTTTGCATGAAGGTAATATTTAAATGAAAGCTAAATATATATTGGTTGTGAAATATCCAGTGAGTATATACAGAGAATCTTAAATCTGATCTGTAGCATCGCAAAGGAAGAAAAACGTATTTCTATGTTGGAGGCAGTTCAATCTTTGCTGCTCCAGAAAAGATTAAATTGATTTTTAAAAATTCAATACCATTTATATAACTCAAAGTCTGGCATATTTTTTTTTTATTTCTAGTTTAAGTAAAATGTAAGGTATGGAAATTCTGCAAAAAAGTTTTACATTTTACAAAAGGGCATGAGGAAATAAGTAGGATGAGTTAGAATACTAAATGATGAAGATAATGAACAAGTAGACTTACTTGAGAATTGGAAGGTTGATTCACTAAAACAGAATTTCAGCAGTGTGTAAAAGGTATATTGGTGCAATAAAAGACAAAAATGAGAACTGGTCAGAGAACAGCACTAAACTATAAACGGGACACCCATGAGATTTAGAGTTACATATCCAGATGCATCACATTATGACTCAGGCAAAAGCCCTGCTGTAGAACATTAACACCTGAATTTCATGCCTAGAATAATCTAATGAGCATTACACACAGTTTTGAGCAGCCTATATCAGAAAGAGGAATAAAGTTGAAGTTAAACAGCAAATATCAATAGGAGCTAAAGAGCTAAGTTATGAAGAAAACTGGAATGAACTGCAAGACAAAAATAGGGGTTTTAACACAATGTATGTGAAAAACAATAGCATAATGAAATAAACAATTATTACAAGAAAATAAGTTATCCTTGTTAGTATGGTGATATTAAGAATATTAAGTAGAAAACCACATAAATTCTGCATGGACAATATGAAGCAAAAGAGATATAATGTCCCAGAGAATGTGGTATAATACCCATCGTTTCATTCGCTTAAATTGAGAGTTGGCAAAACATTAGTGAAGTTATTGTACAGTAGGTCACGAACCTCTATTGGCAGGGGATGGACAAAATGACCTAGCAGGTCTTTTCCCTCTCAAACTTCTTTGATTCTAAAAGTCAGATGCTTCCATCATTTGTCTACAAGATCCGCAGAGCTCAGAGCTACCACAGGGAGACCTGTAAGGGTGAGAGTGAATGTAGGCTTGGCTAATAAAATATCAGAAGCCCATAACAGTTAAGAAATTCTTTATCTTTTATCGTTATAAATATATATGTATCTTCTTTTCAGTGTTCAGTGTGAATGTCTGCACAGAAAACTAAATTTTAAGACATCGAAAGGCAAAGTAAGCATAGAGGTCACTTCTGCAGAGGGATCAGTACAGTAGCAGCAGAAAAAAATGTACAGTCCCCTGCCATCGACTTCTTGAAAATGCAGGTCTCAGAGGTATGGCAGTGCAGGAATTCATGCACAAACTTTTTTTTTTGTTGATTGTTGTCCACATATAAACAACTTTTTGGAGAAAAACCTCCTACAAAAAGCCTCACTGCTGTCTATCTATCTGGCTATTTCCAATCTTTCTCTAATTATTGTCAGCATTAGAATATTGAGATAGTTGAGAAATAACTTAGACTCAAATAAAACTACTTCATTTGAAGGTATTCAGGAAAATCCAGTACCCTGGAGAAAACGAAGAAACTGTTTTGGTTTTTTTTTGTTGTTGTTGTAGTTTTTTTATCAATGCAGGAGGTGGTAAAACAGGATAATAACTACTGGTCATAAAGGTCTATAATGCTAGGGTCTGCTGCGATCGTAGAGTCTGACCATCAGGCCTAGATTTTGCTGAGGACTTCCTTACCTCCTCTCTATATCAGCAGGGTGTTAAAACACACTGAGTGTCAGCCTAACAGAGTGTGAAGCTGAATGTTACGGCCTACAGTACCTGTAAGGCTATGTGTCAGGCTGACCTTGTGAAGAAGTGGCCAGCTTCTTCAGTACAAAAATGTGTTAGAGGAAGTTCCCTTACCAAATGTGGCTTAAGAGAACTGCTATGAAGAACAAGAGAGCTCCTCACCACTATTAATATCAGACTGAAGAACAGGTAACAAAAAGTTGGGAAAAAACAGCAAAATCCCAGAGGTATCACTGTAGGGTCCAGAGGTTCTGAAATAGTCTGTAAAAACTTTAAAGAAGAAAGTAACAAAATGTGCTGGTTACTGAGAGTAGTATAACTGAATAGTCTCATGACACTGACTGAACAGTTAAAAAATGGCAGATTAAATTCAATGTCAGCAAAAATTATGTGATGTACTTAAGGGAACACATTTCTGACTTTATACATTATTTGGCAGAGAATATTATGAAACTAGCTGCTACTACTTAAAAAGGGGTTTTGAAACTAAAAAGCAGTTTGCTAAAATTGTACGTACAACGTTCATTAGCAATAAAGCTAGCAGACTGAATATTAGAAACAAACACTGAATACAAGGCATTGTCATGGATTAAATTCACAGTGTATCCATACCTCAAATACTATATCCTTATGTAAAAATAACACAGTAAAAACAGAAAAGGTGCTAAAAAGAACTAAGAAGGTTGAAGATAATACCCGTGACATCATGAGGATCAAGTAAACGGACAACATTCTCTATCTTGAAGAAAAAACACCTCAGGAAAGGCATGATAAAAGGGTGTGTAAAGCATGCATGGAGTGAAGAAGGTCTTCACCTTCCTACTTTTGATTAGTTAAGAGAAGCAGAACCATCATGTCCTTGAGGAAATGACCACAGGACAATATCAGAACAAACAAATGGGAAAAAAATCGATAATGTCTAAACTCTGGTACTTTTTGTCAGAGGATTATGGTGTGAGGAAAAAAATACATAGGTTTGAAAAGTCACTGGGATAACTAACAGAAAAGCATCAAGGGCCGTAATTACAACTTGCCGTATGTCTGCCTCAGGAACTGGCTGTCACAGTTGCTTGAAGCTGGGATTGCTTTCTGAAGAAATATGATTGCTTTCTTGAGATATTCTTCAATTCTTTTCTATATTTAAACTTCACTCTACCCCTAGGAGGAAGGAATAGTGATGATTCCTTCTTCACCTACTGATAGGAAGAGTGAGCAAAGCTTTGGGGATGAAGAGTGACCAAAGTCTCATACAGAATCAATGGAAACATCAGGAGCTCTGTTTCAGTATGGAAATCTCAAGAAGTCAAGTTCTGCATGTCTTAGCTGAACTTTCATGAATATTCTCAGATAAAACAAGGACTATAACTTTAATTTTCTCATTATAAAAGTAGTAAAGGCCTCAGTTCTGTCTTTCCTCTCAAAGATAATGTTTTTTCTGGAAAGAAAAAGAGAAATAGAAAACAGGACAGAAAATCCCAAGAATCCCAATAACTTGTCTTAAGGAATATTTAGCAGGATAGCAGCTGACAGAGGTATCAGGAACTCTAGCTGTAACTGATATAATTAACAGAGCACCAGCTCTGGGTTCCAGGAATTCTTTTCAGTGTTAAGAACCTCTCAGGAATTTTACTTCCTTAGAGTGTTTGTCCCTCAGTCCATCATATTAATTAATTCTCTGTACTATCAAAAAAAAGTATTTTCTACATTTTTAAATCAAAAACTATCTAATCTCTAATCTGATGCTGTAAGATCATGCTAAATCTGCAACATTCTTTTTTGTGTCTTTTTTTTTCATACATTTTCTTCATTTTTTTTACCTGCATATATGGAAATATATGTACAAATTTTACTTGAGGTTTTTGTAATCATTTCATGAATCACTTGTTGATATCTTACACAATAGCAACACAGCAGAGAAATGTTCAACCTTAGAGCATTTGGTGTGGAAATGAAGATAGTGCATGGCCAATTAGTATATTAGAATGCTCATTAATACTGTCAATTTTGTTAATGAAAACATTAGGGAATATGAATGCTATGTACTGGAATCTCTTTAAGCATGCTGTTGCTGTTATAAGTTATTGCACTGGATATTGACGTTGAATGAGTGGTTTGATTTAAAAATTCCTTTTTAGCTTGGCAGGGATCTGTTTATATGCTGAGGTTTAGGTTTCTAACCCAAGTAGCCAAAATCAGAAGATCTGATTCAATGGCCACTCTCCTGTGTTAGGGCTGCCAGAGGGCAAGATGAACCCACTCCACTGTACAGTTCACCCTTCGGCAGATGATTCCTCTAGGCTATTTAAAGGAAGCAAATTTCACCAGCAGTCTAGCTTCCAGAAATGAATGACAGAGCGCCTTAATTTAGTTTATTATTTTCTTCAAGTTGTATAATTCACTAGTCAGTACATCTAGTTATGTTTGAAAGCATAAAACCATGCTGATTAATAACAGAGCATATAGGAATAGAGGCTTAAGGAATTCTATAACTGCATAAAAACAAATTTATGTACTCTTCCACCAACAATAAAATAAACAAGTTACTTTGATCAATATGTTTGGAACCGTTAAGGCTAGAGCTTCCTGTTCAACCCAAAGAGGTGGAAGTAGTAACCCTCCTTTCCTGTGATTTGGCACCATGTCATTCAGTTCCTGATTCAGTGAAGAAGAAGAGTTCATTTACATTACATACCTAGGGCTATATGTGGCCTAGAGTTAGCGAGAAAGGCTCCAGACAGCCCTCTCCACCTTTGGAGCTTACCTCACAAGGTAGTCCATCTTTACTGCTAGTCTGCTTACATCCTCCTGATCAGAACTAGCTGCATTATCAGAAAAACTGATTCTGGATCCCTCTGGCAGTTTCCCTGTCTAAGAGGAATGTATACCACCTGCCCAGCCCTCACAGTCAATGGACACCACAGCACTGAAAGCACAGTGATGCACTAGCACAGAAGCATCTGATGAAACATGTGGTACCTTTCGGAGTTCCTACTTTCATCCAGAAGTTGGTGTGGGTGCCTCAGCACCACAGGGACTGGTTGTTCCCTGACAATCACTGGTCCTCCTGCAGTCCTGGCTGTCTCCTCAACATGAGCCCTAGGACCCTCTGCAATGCAACACAGCGTTCTCCATGATCTGTGTTCAAATTATGATATTTGGATGTATGGAGATTTAAACTGAGAATTCCTGGGCCCTCTAATAAAAATAAATTGCATCTGATTCAGAATTCAGATCCAGATCAGGTAAGTTTGACAGTTTTTCCTTAACCAAAGCATTCTTAAAACTCTTATGAATCCATTGAGTTCTGTAATTGTATAACAAAACATGTTATTTAGTGAAAAACAAAATAAAAACAAACAAACAAAATGGCATAACTTGGGTTTAATTTTCTTACTAGATTTTTTCAATATCAGGAAAATGGTAAATGAGTAAATACAGTTGATAAAAGCTGCCAATTACATGAATTGTTATGCCCTGGTGTCCCAAAGAGGCCTTAATTCTGATATACTGAGCGATCTTTGTGTATGAGAAAATAATAGGTCATCATGCTCTAGACCATGGGGTAGCCTGGCGGCAGCCCACCACAACTATTGGAAGCAAAGCAGAATCCTGTTGTTCTTACATTTTTGCTGAGAAATCTATATCAATGTGTGCAGCAGAACAGCTACTAGAAGCACAGTTACTACATATTAAACAAGATGAAGAGCATAAAAATTCTGCCAGCAGACAGCCTGAACTACACAGCATGAATACCTGCTGGCCAGTTTTAAGTTCCTGACATTTTGCAACTTTTCAATAGCTGACTTTCCTGCTTCTGAGTTCTCCTCTATTTCCCTGTCTCTGTACCAAGGGGAGCCCTGGAAATGAAGCTGGAGCATCTCTTTGATCTTGTTTTTGTGACCTCCAGAAGGCAAAAGATCAGCTGCACAAAAATTGTTCCTTAGTCTCTGCAACTATATGCTGGAGCAATGCTCAAAGGGATACCAGAGTTTTGTTGTTACAGTTTAACAAACCTCTAAACTTCAAGAGGTAATGTACAATCTACAACTATTGAAAATATTAATCTGGCTGTTTTTTATTATTATTATTATTATTATTATTCACATGAGAGCTTTTTGATCCCCTATAGCCTGCTGGGCAAATGTAAAATACTACCTCCACATCATGGAAACACAATTGCTTTTCAGGTAGAGACCTACAAGAGGTTTTAGCACTGACTTAATGTACCAAGCATTTGTTCCATAATCTCACTCTCAGAACTATAGTGCTATTTCTAAGGCAATTTTCACTTGCACACAGGAATTAGCCTGGGACCATGTCCAAAAATGAGAGCATTTCAACACAGTTATTAGTTCAGAAACAATTGCCCAGTTAAAAATTTTAGACAACCTATGCAATAGCTGCTGCTGTTAGGTTCACTAGAGTACATAGATGTTTTTTAAAAGCTTCAGTGTAGCCCAATTTCCACCCACGTGTTTCAGAATAATTTGTACACTAATATTGCAACATCAGGCACCGGGCATAAAATCACCCTTTGAGTGTGTCCTCACCTGACAAATGTGTTTATTTGTGATGTTTTTCTTGCTCACCTTAGATCTCTTTTCCCTCGTGGTAGGTGCTGGTATAATGAGGGAGATGCATGGATAATCTCAGTGCTGAGTTACATTATCTAGTGAATGCTGCTACGTAATTCTGCAGGGCTCACTTCTCAGGACACTTGATCTCTCATAATTCTACTCTGATCTATGACATCGTAAAAATGATACATGCTGTTTTGCAGCTTCCTTACTAGAAAGTAATGGCATTGGCAAAAAGTGTCAAACTTTAACCTGGACAAAATAATAAATATCATTTTGTGAATACAGCAAATCACTTTAGATGAAAAAAAACTTGATGTTTTTACCTTCCTCTAGTTACACAAGCTTCGTTTTTGCCTTCTCAACTCTGAAGAGTCATGGCATATGAATAGATAAGTGTCTCTCTAGGTAGCTGAAAAGACTTGGGGATTGTGGCTACTATACATAGTTTCTCATTACTCATATTCAAAGCTCAGACAGTGAACAAGGGTTTACATGCAGGGCACACATGGCAGTTTTAGAATAGGATATGTGTCTGCAAATTTGAGAAAAATGGAAGTAGAAAAATGTCTGAAGCTTTTATTTAATATAGGTAGGACAAGTTTCCTGCAGTATATTGGAAAGGAATATAAACAAATGCCACCATCTCACACTGGATGATGTTGGTGTGGTCAATGTGCGGCCACAATTAGCACTTCCCTTGCAACCGATCAACAATCAGCTGTGAACTGAGACACAAGGGTCTGGAGGAGAGGATCAAGCTTTCTGCTTATGGACAGTTATAACCCGTTCAATGATTACAAAGACCAGGAATGAAAATGTTAATGATGAGACTTCAATAAATACTGTCATTGATGCATAGTTGCTACATTTAAGCTACCAACTTGAGTAGGAAATTGTCAGCATTGGACTAATAATGTCAGTTATGAGGATCTGGTACATTCTTTACATGTTTTGCTATTTCCTTTCCCTCTGGTTCTCTCTCTTCCCTCTCATTATTCTCCCAGAGTAATATTATTTCTGTGCTGGACTAGCCGGGGTAACAGGCTGATACTTCCTACTCGCATAGTTTCCTTCTTGTTCTTCTGGGAAACAGTTTATTTTCCCATAACTGCCACAAAATGGAAGCTTGGCCTTCTAAATTACTGGAGCTTATGACAGAGTAGAAGGCCATTTACCTTCATGAACCATGGCCCTTTCAAGCTCTGTGCTGCCCTTGCCTCATTGCACTTTGGCTGTCTATTAGGTTGCTTCTATTAGATTTCTGAAAGATTTTTCTCCTCTTTCACCTTTCAGTCTTTGAGCATGAACCAGCAGGGCTGCATGGAAGAGATGTGCAGAGGGCCCCGAGGACAAGCAGAATTACTCTGCAGAGAGGAGTGAATGCCACCCGGCTGCTCTCTGCTGAGGGGAGAGAAGGTCAGTGCTCCTGCCTGGATGCTCTACAAACCTTGAACCTAATTAAATGATTGATTATACAGACTGTTGTATCATAAACATATATTGAGAAGTCAAGGGAAGAATTTCCACTGACTGAGGTCTTAAGATTTACTGTGTTAATCACAGCTATTTTTTACAAAATGCTGTAATTTAGGTTCTACTATATTCACCCATCTCAAGAAATCTATCAGTAATGGATTCTTTATGGAAATGTATCTAAGAAATGGTCTCTACCATTTGTATGCAAAGAACTTCCTTCTAAGATTGTTGCATATACAACTGTCCAAAGTACGGTTTATGGATAAATTACTTAAATAATATGATTTCTGGATATTGCAGTCTTTCTTACCAAACCTAATACAACACAAGCTGTGACACACTACAGCACATCACAAAGCAGCACTGGTTAGGTTAGGAACTGAGAAACCCCACTGACATAATTTGTTGCAATAGAAGAATCTAACCAATTCATCTGGGTTTTTTTGGGGAGTACAGCACTTAACGTTCCTTCTCCTGCTAAAATTGCCATGCAATCTGCGGGGATTACAATGAGACAATCTTATCTTTCATCCAAAAAATAACTCAGCAGTGGGAAAGTTTCCTAGTTCCCTATGGGACCACTCATACTTTCTTAACATAAAGATGAACTTAACATTCGCTACATAGCACCTAGATTGTCCTGTATCTGTCACTTACATTCATAAAATAGGTTTTGTAAGTCCTGACAAGATCCTAACACACACACGCATAGCAACGCATTTTACACAGTGCTTGGTAATGTACGTAGATGTACACATCTGCTTGTTAAGCACTCTTCAGTAGTAAACTGGAAGTGTTTGGTTTCACTGAGTTAAAAGTTCATGGAGCAATACAATTTGAGGTGTATACATCTCCCAGCACTATTTTGCTACCAGCAGATATTTAGCAGCAGAAGACACGCAGAGTGAAATCTTCATAGAACTAATTTTAAACAAAATCCTTAGGTAAGCACATCTCACATCACTTGCCAAATGAAAGAGTATCAAATTTTGAAGGCAGTGAAAACATACTGCAGTCTGACAAAGTTTTAATTAAGATAAAATATTTGCAAAAAAATTGATAGAAAATACAATGCAATGCAAATACTCAACTAATAGAAAAACATGATGTTAGTTATATTTGCATTAAATGGCATGTATATAATCTCATAGTGATTTTATTTTCATATCATTCTACTTTGAGGATATCTTTTTCCATTTAATGAAGAGTACCATTTTGTGTTGATTACAAAAAAAAAAAAAAGAAAAAAAAAGAAGAAAGACAATAATGCTTTTGGATGTTGTTATGCTTCTCTTGATTTTCCTTATCCAAAAGAGGTTATAATGGAAGACTGGTATTACACTCGGATTACAGTAAACGCACATACACATTTTTTTCTTAAATTATATCCATTTACTTTATGCTTGTCTATAATGGTATTTGTTTGTTTGTTTCAAAAACTACATTTTTATGTACCAAGGACATTTTCTTGTTTTCTGAATATCAGTACAAATCTTCTGTAGCCAGTAAAGTTATTCATTGGATTTAATGACATTTAATTCAGAAATACTTTCCAGTGTCTTGTTTTATGATGGTTATATAAAAGTTTCCCAAGAGCTGCCCACACTTGCTATCAAAGGGCCCTACAACACGTTAGCATTAAAGGGAGATTCATTGATACTCTAATTATAAAAGCATACTTACTAGTAAATTTGCTCCAGGATTTCTACATCACAGCTTATCCACTGAATCAGATTCCTTTCTCCTATCATGTTGATTTGCAAAACTTACACTTGTTATTACTGTCTGTAAATGCAGTTGGGGATAATTGAAAGCAAAATTCAGAATTTCAGAATCTTCTTTTCCTTCCTCTCTCTTTTTAAACATTTACTTTTCAATGCTTTGCTTACAGTCCTGTAACAAATACTGCTACCATGCTGGCTAAAAACTCTATGCATAACAGCTAATTGGCTATCTAAGACATCTTCTTTCAGTGAGCAATGGTCACTGAATAGAATACAGTGGTATTCTTGGAAAGGAAAAAAAAAAAAAGAGAAGAATAATGGGCACTGGAATGACAATACAAGAAGAGGAGAAATCTCAGATTAGCCCAAACTCCCAGGCCCTAATCACTGACAGAAAAATCTGGTAAATCAAGGAAAAAGACATCAATCCATTCAAACAGGATTAAAGGTTTAAACTGAAAACTAACAAACTTATTAGCCTTTGTGGGAAAAATTTACATTAGGATTTCTTAGAAGTGAAACAGGCAACAGGAATATCTCCAAATGCCTGTTTTGTACCTCGTCTGAGAGAAGGAAACTATATAAATATAAATAAATATAAAAAAGAATATAAAAGAATATAAAATCAGTGTAAATGCTTATGTAAAGTGGTAGAGTGCTCCCGGGTGCAATGACATGGCAATTATTAATATTTAAAACTATTATTAATTTAATTTAATGGCATAAAAATATGTATTACTAAGACACGTTTGTCAATGAGATCTTGGATTTGTTAGTAAATACACGTATGATTCTTTTGTAGACTTGCAATATTCAGATAACAATTACATACTTCAGATGGTGGAGAGATACCAGCAGTTATTTACACCTGAAAAAAAAAAGCTGAGTGAAACCACAATGACAGAGATTTCCTTTCTCATTACACAAGAGAGTTACCAAATTCATTTTCTCCCTTTGTTTAAGGAAAAGATAGAGACAGGTAGCATACAGAATGGCTTATATTATCCTTTCTTTTCTTAACATAGTGATTACAATTTAAAAGAATATGAAATGAAATGATTATAATAGAATTTCTATGACAGAAGTAGTCTGTCTGTACCATTTTTGTATCATTGCTGATTCTTTTCCAAATGGTATTTTATTACAACTCTTCTAGAAAGAAAAAGGGCTTTTTTTCATACAGCTTTTTCAATATTAATTATTATATAACAAAGTCAAATTTGAGCCAAATTGTTAACTGTAGCACTTGATTCATGAACATTATCTGACATGTTCATGTTCTTTCTTAATGTTGGAAACCTTTGAAAAATAAGTCTAAAAATCATGATCTTGGTAACTATTGCTTTCACAGAAGGCATTGTTTTTCAGCTGCTGTCAACTGTTATTTACTGGCATTTTTACAATTAACAATCCTGAAACTATGCTGGTTTTGAGGTTCCTGTTAATGATGTCCTTAACTTAGAATAATTATTTGAGTTACTGGTGTCTTCTCTTTGCTAATGGTATCTGTAAATATCCTCAAGTAACCTTTTTTCAAATAATTATATGTACTATACATCTTATTTATTATATTTACAGTGGAATTCTTCAGTCCTTGTCAGCTCATACGGTATATCACAAATTTAAATGATGGCATTCTATATGCTACTAGGCTAGAGATATTTGACCTGGAATGCCATTAATTAACTTATGCATTTTAAAATCACATTTGAAATACTGCAAAACTAAGATTATCGTGAATTTAATTTCAAAGTCATTCTGAATGTCCTTTCAAACTGTATGTGGTAATCCTTGATTTTTGCACTGATGCTAAATGTTAATGAACAGAGCCACAGTGTACCATTTCACCTAGAGCAATGAAAACATTAAAATCTCTTTAGAAGACTGAATAAGACTTTATTTTATAAATATAATCCTTGTTGAAGCTCTACCATTTCACTGTACTTTTGAAATAAGGGCACATGGAAAATATGGAAGAGTTCCTTTGAGATAGCTAACTAAAGCTACAAAATGAGCACGGTACAGTATTTCCAAGGAACACGGTTCAAAAGTTGTACGATTACTACTAAGGTTGTTTTATTCTTTACCACATTTGGAACAGGAAGTCTGTGTTGTTCTTGAAGAATTCTGAAAAGCAATGTCACAGTCTGATGACCTCTTCTCCTCATTAAAACGTTCCCAAAGACAGCTCTCTGCATGATGTTTTGTAGCTTCAGCAGCCATGAACTAATTTGTACCTCTTATTTTGATCATGCACTGGTGAAAGAACCAAACAATATTTTTCTTTAAACACAGAGAGGTCTTTCAACAGCTCAGCATGCACTTCTACCCTCTTTTTAATCTTGGAGCACCTATTTATTTGCTCTTTTCACCACTAAATCTTCTTTGCTCCTTTCTGCCCCCCTGCAAAGCTGCTAGTTAAAATCTTCAGTGTTTTTTCTTCATAGGCTTAAACCATTAGAAGGGTATTACCATAAAAAGGGAGACAAGGACTTAGAGACCTGGTGCACCAGAATTTGCATTTCTAATTTTTAATCCAATTAAACTAAAATAATATTTATTTAGCTACAACCTTCCTATAATGGTATAAATTCACTAAAGCTAATGGAAAATTTTCTTCCTGAAGGAAATTAGTTATAGGTGTTCACTGCAATAACTGATTGGTTCTGCATACTGAGTATCTCCAGATTTTCCTTGTAGGTAATTAGTATTCAGCTAGTTGGTGTGTTTATTTTGCATAACTTCTTTTGTGTGTGTGTGTGCAATTCATTATGCAAGTCATTTTTTTTTGCTCTACATAGTGGACTCAGTGTATGCAAATTGTTAGGAGGTACGGTAGGGGCATTATCTTTTAATGCAGAAGGCATACACCTGGTAAGGAACACTGTATGGACTGGCATATTTGCATTACAGTCAAGTGTGCTTTTATCAGACAGATAATTAATAAAAAATTACAAAGTTACTACCAGTATTTTGTTTTGAATCAGTGCATTTTTATATGTTCTGCTGTTTGTGTACAAAGTACACATTTTTATACCTAGACCTACCTAAAGCCAGAGAACCCGGTTCTACTCCCATTGGTTTTGGTCCAAGTAATGAAGTCAGCACATTACCCTCTCTCAGTCATGTCTAGTGAGGAAAGAGGGCAGAAAGGGAACCCTTAGAGAGAAAGTACTAAATCTTTCCTTTTAAGGAGGGAAAAGTTCACTGTTCTGATTCATGAGCACAGGAATAGCTGCAAGATGGGAAATTCCTCACCCAGAAAAATGCACTCCTGTGCTCCTGCGCCTTCCATGTGGCCTATGTCTGGCAGGGACTGTCCTACACTTGAGCAAGCCCCCTTCACTGTGGGGAATGTCAACATGTAAATGTCAAATGGAACACTACATACGGACACCTAAAAAGACATCCACCTTTTTTGAGAGAATTCCATTATAAATTCCATTTCTTGTTCTCTCATCCCAGCTAACTTTGCTTCCCGAACTCTGGAGTGCGAACTCTTCTGAGTGCTCAGGCTCTTGGAATGATGGGAAAGATTATGATGCCATAGAAACAGCATGCTCTGTATCTATAGTCCCCAAAGATATCTATTAATATGCAGAAGCAGGTGGAAGAACTGAGGCTGAGGAAATATTTCACTCATCTTTTTAGTATTATACTGTGTATTTTTCTGAGTCACTCCATGCAAACATTGCAACAAGCTACCCAGGGAAGTGGTGGAGTCCCCTTCCTTAGTGATATTTAAGATACGTGCAGATGTAACACTAGGGAACATGATTTAGTGATGAGATTCTGCAGATCAGGTTGCCAGTTCGATTTGATGATCTTCAGAATCTATTCCAATCTAAACGAGTCTACTATTATCTGGAGGAAATATAGCCATGGCCAGTCAAACATTCCTAGTTTCTGCTGCGTACTCTACAAAACGAGGAAATTCCTGGACCTAGGATATGGTTTTCCAGCCCATAAGATTATTTTTGTATCTTTAGTTTGATTTCTTGATATGCAAATTGCTGGCCAGTTGTCAGCCAACTTTGTATTATCCTTGTTGTATATCTTTCACATACAGATAACTTTAAATTCATAAGAAAACTTTCAACATCATGTTCTAAGAGGAACAAACATGTAAATACCAGTTTTATTTTTCATACTCCAAATAAGCAGGTAGAATAACGTTCTTAATACTGTAAACTATTTTAAAATATCTTGTATATATGTATGAATAGCGAAAGGTCATCAACTCCTCTCTTGATAATATGCCTTGTTCTGTAGGTCTCACAAAAAACAGTCCTTTATTTATGCAGTCCAGTTAATGTTTTTCTGCTGTATTCCTCAGAAGGCAATTTCATATTCTAATCTGACTTCTACCTTTCTATGAATGAATAAGTTTTGTTAAAAGATGCGATTTATGGGTTTGATTTTGAGTGGACATACATTTTTATGAGAAAAAGAAAGGTCATTGGGTTGGATCTTGTGGCACTTTCTGCTGTTTAACTCTTAAAATAAAGACTGAAATAAATAATATAGCTAAAATTAAAGTGAATTTCAGCCAGAAAAAAAAGGCGGTTTTGTGAACACATACCCCACTGAGAGGAAAATGATCTGTATATCATTAGACTAGTCACCCTATCACACTGACAACTCTCGTTACAGCATTTCTTCTGGAGCAAAAAGACTTACTCTTGCTGGAAGAGGATCAGAGTAGGGAACATGAAAAAATGAATATACATACATGTGACTTAATGAGATGCCATTGCTAGGCCACACTTAACTGTCTTTCCTGTAAGAAACCAAATGTCATTACCACTTTCAAGAAGGGCAAACAGGAGGATCCAGGTCAGGCATGTCCAACCCATGGTCCACGGGCTGCATGGAGCTTGTCATGCAGCCCAGCCCCTGTCCCACATCATCACGGCAGTGGCTCTTCCCACTTAGCAGCCCAGCCGAGCCCCATGTGCACAACCAAGCATCTGTGTGCAGCCAGCGCTGTGTCAGCTGAAACCAGGGCATGAGGAGGGTGCAGTGCAGCGCTAACTCAAATTATGGCAAATAATTTTATGCATTTTGTTACACTGGCTAAAGACAGTCCCCTGAACAGCAAAAAATATACAGCTGTGTTTTCTGTGTTAATAATGGAATTTGAGAATAAGTTTCAAGAGTGCTGAAAGTATCATCAGTTTTTTTTGTATATTTGCAACTCCATTTTCAGTCAACATAACTATACTACCTGCAAATTTTCAAATTGAATGTATAAAGTCGCAATCAGATCTTAAACTCAAAAATTTGATCATGTCTCTTTACTAAGCTTTTGTAAGACCAGTCTTACCAGAGAGAAATAATATCCCTCGCTTCACAGTCACACCTCATGTCATTGGTTTTTGGCAGTACACACATTTGTGAGCAACCATTTTCAAGCATGAAGCACAGGAAGAGTAAAATTTCATCAAAAATCTCTGATGAACACGTGGAGAGCTCATAAAAAATTACAGACACTTCCATCAAACCAAACTGATGCATTAGTTTCACAAAAACAAGGTAAACTATCCCACTATTTTTATGCTTATGTTACACCCTTCTTTTTAATGTTTTAATAAATAAATATACATTAAAAATAAGTTTCATTGCTTATATACATTAACTATATTACACACTTTATATGTGACCCAAGACAATTCTTCTTCACTCAGTGCAGCCCTGGCAAGCCAAAATCTTGGACACCCATGGTCCAGGGTAAAACAGTCCAGCCAGCCTCACCTTGATCCCTGTGAAAGCTATGGAGCAATTCCTTCTGGAAGCCATTTACAAAGAAGTTAAGCTTGGGAAGGTGGCTGGGAGTAATTTGAATGAATTTGCAAAGAGGAAATAATGCTTGACCAACCTGACAAACTTCTCTAGTGATATGACTGTCCCAGTGAGCAAGCAGAGAATAGAGAATGCCTATCTCAACTTTATTAAGGATTTCGAAACAGTCCCTCAAAACATCCTCTAAGACAAAATGATGTTCAAGGTAGGCAAGTGCTCAGTGAGGTGGACTAAAAGCTGGCTGACCTGCTGGATTCAAAGGCTGGCATAATTTCAGCAGAAATATAAGTGGCACAAATTCCAACTGGAGACTAGCTGTTAGCACTGTCCCCTGGGGTCAAAACTGTGTCCAATTTGACTTAATATCTTCATTAATGACCTAGATGCGGGGAACAGTGTACCCTCAACATGTTTGCAGAAGATGCAAAACTGGTAGAAGTGATTGATACAACAGATGATTGTGCTGCCTTTCAGAAGAAATATGGCATCCTGGAGAAATGGGCTGACAAGTATCTCAAGGTGAATGAAGGGAAATGCGCCTAGAGAGAAACAATTGTCTGTGCTAGTACAGAATGGAGAACTGGCTGGGAGAGAGCTTTGCAGAGAATGTCCTGGAGGTCCTGATGGACAACAATGAGTGAAGAGCCCTGACATCAAAGAAGGCCAATAGCCTCTCCTGAGCTGCACCAGGAAAAGCATCATGTCACTGGCAAGTAGACAATGTGGCCCTTCTCCTCTGGTCAGTGCTGGGCAGGCCACAACTGTGTGCCACATCCAGCTCTGTGCTCTTCAGTGCAAGAGGGACATGAATGTACTGAAATGAGTACAGCTAACGACTATGAAGATGTTGAAGAGCTTGGAGAAAGTGATCTACATAGAGAGGCCTGGAGAGTTGGGTGGTTCAGCGTGGAGAAGTAAAATCTCAGGGGGATCTTCTCCATGGATACCTGCTAGGAGAGTAAAGAAGATAAAGCCAGACCATTTTCCGTGGTGTCCAGGGACAGGTCAAGAGTCAATGAGAGCAAACTGAAAGGGGGGACATTCCAGTTAAACATAAAAAATAATTACAGTTCAAGTACTGTAACAAATTGCCTGGGGAGGTTGTGAAATCTCCACTCCTGGAAACTCATTTTCCTGCTTTATTAGGCCTCTTTCTAGTTTAAAATATTTATTTAGTTGAAAAATCATGGACAGATGTATGAAAAAACTGAGGGAGTTTCTAAAGTCTTCTGATTCTCTAGAACTAAAGTAGTTATTGAATTTGACTCAGAAACAGTCCCAGCTCTCTATGACTGCTGTGTAACTGTTACATTTCCATGCTGCTTCCTCTAACAAGTGGGATAAAGGAATTTACCTTGTTTGTGAAAGTCAAGCCCTGAGGAAAATGAAGATGCCACACGGTGCATCAGAAATATAGGGCTTCCTCAGAGCTTCCAGAAGAGTTGAAGATGCAGTGAGGATAATTGCAAAGAAAAGGGTATAAACAATGTTATTATAGGGACCTGCTAGAATTACCGCATCATAAGAATGTAGCAGAGGTGAGACTTTTTTGTTAGTTTTTTAGCTGAGCTTTTTTGCAATTAATAGAAGCGTCCCAAAGGTGACCCTCTTCCTCTTAACAGTGGCAGACATGCATTATATAAGATATGTGCTAGAAAATAATGTCAGGATGTAGAAAGTCCAGTAGGCTTTCAGGATGTGTTGGGGACAACTTCCTTTTAAGAAAATGGAAGAAGCTACTGAGAAGCTTATAGCTTTAGAACTGGTTCTGACTAATAGGGAGGATCTGGTTGAGAAGCTGAAGGTAGAAGGTAATTTCGGTGAAAGTGATTACAAAACCATCGAGTTCACAAATCTAAAGAAAGGGAGGAATGAGAGCAGCAGAATAAGGACAATAGAGTTCAAAAAAGCAGACTTCATCAAACTCGGGGAACTGGAAGGTAGGGTCTCTTGGGAAGATATTCTAAGGAAAAAAGGACTGCAAGAGAGAGTTTGCAGTTACTGAAAGGGACTGTATTAAAGATACAATGGCAGACTGTCATGATGCAAAGAAAATTTATGGAACATAGTGAGACCAATATGGCTCCATCAAAAAGCTCTTTAAGGGCCAGGTAAAGATTAAAAAAGCAGAAAAAAAATATAAATTTAAGTACAAAACCTGGAACAAGGATCCAGAGGCATAGATGTAAGCATTTCCAAAGGAATAAAATGTAGAATAGATTAAAGTGAAAATGAGTCTCAAGTAACAAGAAGTATCAAATGCAACAAGAGAAGCATTATAGAAATAGGAACATGACCAGGAAAAAATTACATCTGATGTTTAACAGGGAAGAAAAGAGAACAGCAGGCAATAAAGTCAGTATCACTTTTGTTTTAGCGCTCATAAATTGTGAGATTTGGTCAGATATTTGATGTACTCTATACTTAGCTACCAGTACTATTTGAAATGTCATTTTCACTAGCAAAATCACAAATACAGAGTAGGTGTAGGTAAATGTCATGAGTTAAGTGTGCAACTTCCCAAGAAAAAGAAACCTCTCACAAGACAGTTACCAAAAATTATTTGTCCAGTTGTCAGAAGATATCAAGCAACAAACTGCAGAGATCCATTAAAGCCTACATTCAGTATGTTCCTCAGTGCCTTGGATGACTGACAAGAGAGTATACTTGTAATATTTGCAGAGAAGTTCAAACTGTAACAAGTTGCAAATGCTCAATTTAATAGCAGGTAAATTTTAAATAATGAGTGAAAGGTGTAGCTTGAAATCAGTGTGATGCAATTCAATAAACGTTAAGTAATGCGCTCAAAAAGGAAATCTAAAATGCATGAAAATAAACAGGATAATAAGTAACTATTAAACAGTACCTAAGAAAAGTCTCAGGACTTTGAGCAAAACAGACATCTAATTTAAGTCAAGAATGTGACAGGATTGCAAAAGGGCATTCCAGGAGGTGTTTGGAGGGCTGTCATCTACAAGACATAAGAGCTGTTCAGCATAGGGGAGATATAACCTATACTGCTTTGTACACTATTGAGTACTACAATGTATTACAAAGATAACTTCTGCTTTGGGAGATAACTCAGGGGATAACAAGAATGTAAGAGATTTAGAAAATATGGCCTTCAAGGAAGTGTTAAAAGATTATTCTGTCTTAATAAAATAAAAATTAAAAAGAGTAAAAAAATCATTTTGAGGAAATTTAGTGATATGGTTGCCATACATGAAAGGGTTTTATATGTAGTATAACACCCGCTGTTCTTCATACCCTTTTCAGATTTGACAAGAAGGATTAAGGTTTGCTACCAGTAAGAACTTTTTAAGGTAGATATTTCAACGGATTGCTTCAAAAACCTCACTGGGGGGTTTTAGGAATAGATTTGACAAACAGAATATCAGGGCTGGAAAATCCACGTGTAATCTTAGCAAGTCTTACAGTTTTTTTCGGCTTAAAGTTTTACCTAAATAACTATAAGATTTTTGCTACTGATCCTTCCTCAGAAGAAGTTTTTACTTTCCTCTCAGCCTTATAAAATTCAGTATGTGTAAGAGAAGAGTTCTGAGGAAAATTCCATAAGAAAACAATTCATCACAGTCCCGTAGCCAATATCTGTAAATCTTAGTCATATACTGAGTCTCTTTATTCACTGATCTGGCAGCAGAACTCAGTACCTGAACACATATTTTTCTCATGAATCTTTGGAAGACAGTAGTCAGGACTGGTGTGAACCTGGCAAGTGTAACCCAGTCTGTGGGAAAGAGGATTATTGTGGTGTTCATCTGGAGAGGAGAAAGACAGAGCTTTAGGGAACTAAGGCAGTAAATTTAACCCCTGTTTAACCACTGACTTTTCCCCTTTAATAGTAATTGTAGATTTTGCCATTCAGAAGAGCTACCTTGTAAAGTCTATGCTAGGAAAAAAAAAAAAGTCCATAGCGCAGTTTCCTTTCTCCAAAAATTCCTTGACACACTGAGAAAAATACAGTGATCCTGAGTAGAACAGGTAAAACGATATCTCTGTGGATGAGCTGTTTCCTGGTTCTCTCAAGCTTCAGTGTGGACAGAGGTCATTTTGTGTTATTACAAAATGATCTGTCTCCTCCTTCACTACATGGCAGCTCTCTGGGCAGTTTGGTTGTGGTAACAGCTTCTATGTAGTTTCTAAATCCTGCAGACTCCATCACATGAACAACCTGAAGTTATGCGAGTCTTATTTAAGCTTCTGGAGGGTTCAGATGATTTGTTACAAAGATTCAGAATTCAAGCCAGTGATAGATGTTGTGGTGAGAGCAGTCAAAGTAACTGCTTTGCTCTCGAATTTGACAATGTGGTTCCAAAACCAATATATTTTATAAGATCAAACAAAAGTCATTCCAGATCTGTGGTTAATAAAAGTTAAATTTGAACTACCTATACATACCATTTTTAACATCTTCCACCCAAAGGTCATCAGAATTATTAAACTGGCTGGCATGTATGATTTGTTAGGTATTATCCTTGTGTTACTGAAGAAATGGGTTTTGAAGTGAATGTAAATAATGTATTTGACAAATAAATAAACCTGTATGTGGGACGTATATGGAAACATGTAAAATAAACTGCCACATCCACAAAATAAGGTAGTTTTATTTTGTCCAGAAACATGTACTTTGGGGTTTAAATGAGGTGAACCCTGCTAAATTCTGAATCCTGATTTTGATTTTGCCTTGAAGGAGCAGGCAACGTTCCTGCTACGTATTTGTATTATTTTACCTTTTGTCCACTAGATGTCCTCAGCATGTCACACAACGCTTTGCGTTCACAGTATCTTTAATCTGAAAGGATGTATCCTTCGTTTGAAGTGTGTGTTATTAAGATATCATGATTAATGACTTTCACTCCAGAGTTCATTTTATCTAGAAGATTAGCAAGACACAGGTCCTCAAGAAGAGCACAATAATTTAATTCTCTACTTCAGATACAGCAGCTTTCCAATTTAGGAAGCAATTAAGACTCATGTATGCTTTCTTCTCTGAAAATATTTAAGCAATTAAAGCCCTAAAACAAACGAAAATCCTTGCAAGTAAAAATTCTTCTATATCAAAAGGGAATCCTTAGCAGTTTTTTTTCCCTGTTATTCTATACTTTCAAAGGATGTATAGTAGTTGCACAGACCCATTCACAGCTGGCTGGGCTAACAGCAGGAGTCTTGCTTAATTTGAGCTTTAATGGAACTTTAGAACTAAGATGAGAGTAAAATCTGGAATGATCACAAATATCACTTTAAGCCTTTCCTGTCTCCCTAAAAAGGCCTCTGGGACAAAGCACAGGAGGCTGGAAACACAGCTGTCATGTTAGACTCTTAAAGCAGGTAAGCTGAGCTAGAACTAACCTTGCAAAACTTTGGCTTATCTGAAAATGCTGCAGGCTCTGCTGTGCTGTGTGAAAGCCTAAAGCTTCAGAGCTTGAGAGCTTTAGGTTCTTAGCTTTTTAGCATGTACTCAGCTGTAAGTGCTGTCACAGAAGCAGCTGTGTGCCTGTTGATTTCAGAGATGCAAAAAGGATTTCTAAAAGGCAGTAGTGGGTCTCCAACTGGAAACACTCTAGCAGAATGCTTCTGACTTTCAAGGCATCGGTAAAAAATCAGTTCTGTGTAGATGAGCAGTTCCTGTCCCAGCGAGAAAAACAAAGCAAGTACTCTGAGTGACCTTTTACTCTGTAGCTAGCATACATCCTCGGAACAATGGTACACACTGACTGGAGTTCCACAACCTCCAGTGGTTTCATGGCAGCTCAGTAGGGCCACTGGGACTTACTGTGACAACAAAAAGCCTAATTCAGCCAATATTTGTGAAGAAGAGATGTAAGAAACAGTGAAACAAAGCCTGATGCTCTTGTTGCCAGACATTTGCTACTTGGTTATTTCAGTTTCCAGAAGTCAAGTAAAACATTATTTGCTTATATTTGAGTGTAACACTCCAAAGAATTTTACAGTGGAAAAATAGCAGTCTTAAAAGTGAGCTAGCTAAGAAGTCTGCTGAGAGCCTTTTCCAGTTTCATTATGACAGAAATTTTGGAAGTTTTGTAGGGGGTTTGTTTGTTGAAGGAAAACGAAGAGTCTAATTTTCATCTTCCTCCTCTGAAAATAATTTCCTCTGTAGCCAGATTGGGGATAAAGCAAGCAATCAAAAATGACGTAGGAAAAAGATTGTCAAATACCTCAAAACTTTTTGTTGTTCACTTTCTTTTTTTTAACATTTGAGTGATGAAGGGATTCCCCTCTGTCAGGGAAAATCTTCATCAACCCCATTGTAGCAGCTGTCTGGTACCTGTATGTATCAGCAGGAGCTGAGCATGAGACCCATGAGAAGAAGTTCTCAGCTGCTGTTATTTGTGGCAGATTCCGCACGGGGTTTGTTGCTGCTCCCTCAGGAATCTGCCTGAATTTTCTTAGCCTTAAAACATTTCCACACCTTTCCACCTACAGACCCAGTCGCTTTGCCAGCATGTTGCACAGGGACCATCAGGCAGAGCCAAGGCTTGTTCTGGAGGGTAGTTTTCAGTGGCTTGGAACCCACTGCACGTGTTTGGCTCAGAGCAGCCCCAGTGCTGACACAGGACTGCCATTCTGTGGTCAGGTCAGGCTGGGCCTGGCAGGCTTCAGCTGAGCCACCCCCCTTTCCCCCTCCCTCAATAGTAGTGATGATCCAAGGATCAAACTCCCAAGTTCCCACAAACCTTTCCCCCAGGAGGCAACCCAGGACAGCCTGTGCCTCCTGCCATGGGATGAGTGGCCTAAGGGGTGGCAGTTGGCCCAGAAAGAAGCGGCCATGCTGAGGAGCAGGTCAGGCCTCCTAGGCGCTGTAGCCCCTCTGTGCCCCTGCTTGGGATGGGCCAGGATCTGGCTTCTTGTTGGATCAGTGATGGGGGCTTGGGGAGGCCATTGGGGAGACAAGAGCAGCACAACCATGCAAGGTTTGTGAGAACAGTTATTTCTGGCTCTGCTCACCATGTCCCACCTTGCTGGGCAGTTTCCCTCACTCACAGCAGTGTGCTGCCCCAGTCTTTTGCTTAGTCAGATAATTCAAAGGACATCTTGAAACTTCTTCAAAATATCTTGAAAATAAATAGCCATCCTTTCTAAGCATAGATCAGGTGATCCCTGGTTTAATCCTTTTATAATTCAGCTAGCTGGAGCAGTACTCATCATCCTCTACTACATGAAACTAATTAGATGCATCACCTCATGAAAGGCGATATGGATTCAAGAAAAGGGAAAGCTTAACTACTTCAGTACTTCTTTACTTAGGCTTGAAGCATATTAAGCCAAACAAACTGCAATAAGTGGGTAGGGCTCTAGGCCAGAAGTCACACAGTGACAGTGCAGTTGTACAGCTGGCTTCCTGTCTCACCGTCAACTCCCTGAAGAACTGTCTGTCTCTGTACTCCCATCTGCAAAGCAGAGATAATTCTCAACCACCCAAGCTCTGCAGAAGAGGGTCACCTTCTAGTAACCAGTGTTTTTCACATTTTACATGCTTATTTTGTCTTATAATAACTGACAAGCTTTCAGAATAAGATAACTTACCAAATAGTTAAGTTTTCCCTGAGTAGTGTACAGAGCTTCATTTTTACCTCCTTAGTAGCCTCAAATTAATAAGAAAGATCCTAATATATTCAAAACTGAGAGATGAGGAAGTCTGTGATTGACTGGGCAAAATTTTTCCACAAATGGTATAGAGTATCTAAATCAATACAGTGCAAAATTTCTCTCAATTTTCTATGGCAGAAATAATGTTCAAAGTGCTCAGAATGTAACTTGCTCACAAGGAGCATTTGACAATTTAAAAGAACATTTCCTCCTCGAAGTTCACGTGGTGGGCTGACTAAAGCTCTCTGGGGGTTCCCCTTCTGCAGACTTCAAGCAGGGGAAATATCACCAAATATATCAGATCATCTGTTTTCTTCTGTTCTTTCCTCTCTGCAGACTGTCTAAGGTCCTCCGAGGTTCCTTTGGAGTGGAACTCCCCTTTGATACCCCAGAGTTCTGGTTGACAAGGTAAAAACCTCAGCTTCTACTTTTGCCTTATGCTGCACTCACAAATATTTCCCTCCTGATTTCTATTTTCTCTTTTTGGTTCTGTCCCTATTAGCAAAACATATGCTTTCTCCATTCCTCAAGTGTCCTCATACCCTAACGCAGGGAAAGTTCATTGACTACATGTCTTTCTTTCAGCTGGTATGGAACTGTTTTCCTTGGAGTGCCTGGTATGATGCAATGTTATTGGTTCTAGGAGAAAAACACCACTGATAACACACCAATGTTTATAGTTGCTGCTAAGCAGTGTTGTACAAAGCCAAGGCCATTCTCAGAGAAGGGTCCTAGGACCTGGGAGTGAACAGAATTAGGACAGCTGAGTTAGACCAGCCAAAGGGATATTCCATACCTTGTGACATCATGCAGAAGAAGTTTTGAAGGAGGTGGGAGTCCATCTTGCTCTTTTCCACTGCTCGGGGAGCTGACTGGGCATTGTTCAGGGGCTTGTGAGCAGTTGCTTGTGCATTACTTGTTATATACGTTCATATATACATACATACATATTGTCATAATTCTTATCCTTTTCCTTTTCTCTCTTAGTAAATAGTTTTATCTCAACTCACGAGTTCTACTTTTTTTTTCTCCATTTCTCTCCCTCATGCCGCTGGGAAGGGAAGAGTGAGCAAATGACATTGTGGTGCTTAGCTACCTGCCAGGTTAAACCACAGCACTGTATAAGCTCACTCATTATACTCTTCCACAGAGTTGAGCTCTGTCTTATTTATCCTTCTCATCTTTTTCCAGATTTCATTTATCTTGCTGAAAGTTCATGTGTGGTCTAAGCTCGCCATCTAGGTTCCTTAATGGAGAAACAGAAAAATTATTCTTTTCATCTCTGTTTTAAAACTTCAGGGGATAAAATTACTCACTTGGAAGGAGTTTTTCTACCACTTCCCTTCTCTCTCTCTCAAAGAAGTCTAGAAAACAACTTTACACTGAACACTTAACAGTACTTTGAGGAAAATCAGATAGGATGAATTTCAGTCCCACTTACCAAAAGCTTCCTCCCAAGCAGCTGCTCTATTCCTCCAGTCTCTAGTATTTTTTTAAATTACAGAGGCTCTATGAGGAGCCTCAAAAAGAGGAATTCTTGTCATGATATATAAAGCTTGCCAGGGTGTAGATCAACAGAGCCGAAAAAAGGACTGGAAATATTACACAGACCTATCTCCTGGAAAAGATTACCATTGCCTGCTTCTGCAAAGTGTGGGATATTTTGAAAAAAGAGATGTGTTACTCCCAAGAACCTCCACCATCTTACCACTTTGCTGCACAAAAAAAATTAAGAAAACACTAAGTTGCACTCTCAGAGAGAACATCCAAATTACTATAATTCAAGATGCCACTCATAGACCAGTAGCCAGATATCTAATGCTGTAATGAGTTTACAGTCAACCACACATAGACGTACATACATAGCTCCATGGTACTGCATCAGTAACTACTGACATGAATATTTCTTTGTGCACATAAATGACATTTAGTTGTGCACAGGCCTAAAAAGACCTAGCCTTTTCCTGCAGGACACCCACAGAATATCTTACCAGATCCAGTCATCAGGGAGGAGAAGTTGGTCTTTCTTTACAATTTCCCATCCTTAAAAGGCATATACAATTGAGATAAAAATGGAAAAGCAAATAGGACTCTAAATATTTTTGTCATGTTTTGTCCTGTACAGAAACTTACATAGAGGGTTTTTTGACAACTTCAGCTATTGACATAAACTATGTTTATAAAGTCTTCCAGTTTCCCGAGTAATTAGTCTTTAGTACTGTCTAGAGTCTTTACTGCTCTCATGATTCCAAATACTATACTTTTCTGATACTATATATATTATGGCACAAAGTTCATATAGGATCCAGTGATATTCCCTCTGAATAACAAGAAGAATTTAATGTACAGAACACGAGGACATTGCACACCTCCTTTAGATCTCCTTCCATGGTTCTAATAAGATTTACAGAATTCTGTTCTGCAACATTACGTTCTTTGCTATTGTATTCCTCAGGGATTACTTTCTCTGCAATTTTTGGTGGTAGGCAAGTGGGAAAAAAAAATTTCTCTTTGATACCAATTTGAAATTGTTCTGAGATAGACCTTATGTGTAGGAGAAGGATATCTCAGTACAGTTGTGACATTATCAAAAGCAAATAAAAAGGAACTGATTTGTGAGGCATTCTCAGGGTACATCTAACGTGCTTAGGAATCACTGTCTTCAATGAAAGTGATAGAGAGAAATTTGAAGATCTAACAGTAACTTCTTACATTAAGAGATGGTCACAGTGTGCTCCAAGAACTGTGAACCTAGATCCTGGGGACCTCCTTGGTCTGCTGAGACTGAAATCTACAACCCACAACTTCCCAAACTACAAGTTCTTCATTCTGTGGGTTATAACGAGGCTACAATTTATCCAGTCCTTGGGACAGAGAGCAAGTTTGACCCCATACCCTGTGGATGAACCACCATGAGATACAGAGGTCAAGGTCTTAGGACTCTACTCTGGGGTCTACTTACACATTATGGATTAAAACATGAGTGGGCAAAATGTACAAATGACTTTGGTAGCAGGGACTAGAGGCCGCTGCTGCAGCCAGGAAAAAACATCTCTCTGAAGCATGGTCGTAGACACAGCCCTTCCAATCTTTTCAAATATGTTCAGCTCTTATACTAAAGAACTTCACTAGCCTCCACTGTGCTAGAATGATTTCATAGAGTATTTTTTTTAAACCCTTTTTCAAGTAAATGAACACAAAGACCTAAAGATAGGTTTTAAATTACTGTCTCTATCACACACAGTTGTGGAGGATGTGAAATCTCCTGAGAGTTTGATCTGTGTTAATTAAATCAAAAAAAAATCTCCATAAGGTCTAAAGCGTGCTTAATGAATTAGCATGGAGGCCCCGTTGAGCAAAAGCCTTTTAAACTCCCGTGAAACAAATCAACTCACATTTTATTATTATCCACTTAACAAATTTAATCTGTCACTTTATATCATGTGAAACCACAGCTTTTCATAAATGCTAATTAAAACCATTAAAAATGGAAATCTTCTTCTAAGGGGCTTATGCAAAGTGTGAATATTGATGCAAAGAGATAGTTCTATTTGTCCTTATGAATGAAAGATAGTACTTCTGGTACAGCAAGCTGTACTTGACAAAAGGAATCTTCTGGGAATAAGCATAGATGTCTAAATAATTTTGAGACATAGAGGTGCTTCAACAAGCACCACTTAAGGGAAACTGCCATTGCCATGGGGTAACATCAGTTTTAAGGAATGTCATTGTACTTGAACCACAAAAAAATGAAAAAAAAACACAAAATGAAAAATTAGTGCCTCCTCATTTGAATCCTTAGAATCCATACATATTAAAGCCAGTTTAGGGATCGTCTTGACCCATGAGTTATTAGTGTACAGGAATACTGATGTTCATAGCAAAACAGCAGAACTGAATCTGGTAGAATGCACAGAGCACCAAATTGAGCAACCCTCCCAGCAAGGGTTAGAATTCACATGAAGTACATCTTTTCTTTAGCAACTGCTTTTACTCTGCTAATTTTTTTCCATCCCTATACTGAGGAGCCCAAACTGTAGCCACCCAAGCCAAATCTGGTATTGATTACTACCAGGTTTTCTCTAGTAGATTCTTAGCAGGATGACAGTTTATTAGGAATAACAAAAAAGAAAAAAAAAAGTTTAAAATCTACTTGAAGATTTAAAGAAGCCTTTAAATCCTTTTTTTCTTTGCACTTTCTTTGGACTTTCACTGTTTTTTTATTTCTTTCCCGAAGATGATCTTCAGACCAATTCACTTTCCAGCACTTCAGCATACATCAAAAACAACGCTGAAGCCTCCTACAACGGCGCTGAAAAATACATCTGAAAGGGCCATCAGGAAATCCTTCCATCTATTCTCCAGATGTACTTTGTGATAAACTATATTCACATCATTCCTTATGTGTGTCCATGCAATAAGATTTTAAAAGCATCACTGGTGGAAATTCCTTCACAGACAACATGACACTTCTCAGAAGCAGTGTATACAGGCCCTGACATAAACTCAGCTGTTATTGTTATCTGTTTATTATTATTTGTCACATTAGAATTCACATCCACTTATTTTGTTTATATTTATTTCATATTTTTATTTAATTTCTATATAGAAGTACGTATACATATACATAAGTATTTAACCATACATACTCTATAAAACATATTTATAAACTCTATGTTTCTGTTTATAACATGAAATGCTCCTGGATACTTAATTTCATTAGACAAATATATCTTATTATTAGAAATAGTATGTGTTTTTCAGATGCTGCATACTGTGTTTTTAATATGACTATTTTATTTTACTTTCAACCATTCTAATTATCAAGGCCTGCAGACTTCCAAACAATGCTACTCAGCTTTAAACTACATTTTCTGTCTAACAAGAATTTACAATACCACATGCCAATAGCATTAAATTAATAAGCTAAGTTTACCAAAAAGGGGCTGGCACCTTTTACTGGTAAGTGTGGTGGTATTTTATTCAATTGAGGAAATTCAAGACAGATTTGAGTCATTCTCACTCACATGATGTTCAAGTGCCCACACACAAAAAAATAACATACACAACTTTTTACTCCTGAGATTTCATACCTCAAATGTCTTAGATTAGTGATCTCACTTTGGTTTCAATTTTTGTTAACATTACATTCTGAAAATGAAATTTTGCAAACATGGGATCGTATCCTCAGATCTGTTTCAAGAGACATTAAGCTGCCTTGGCCATTCCAGCAAGGGATTTTTCCTCCATAGGGGGATTCCTCACATCTTTTGAGTTAAGATACAATTTTTACCCATTTTCCCAAAACTTCACAGAATGGGAATGTGAAAAGTAAAAACCAAAGGATTGCTGCAGGTAAATATCTGCAATTATAAAAATAGCTTCCAACGTCAAGGCAGGAAGAAGTGACAAAAAGCCATCTTTGTAATCTTTCTCTGATTCTGTGTCAGAAACAGGTAAGAAAATTGAGGAGACAGAAAAAATCATAGCAGAAAGCTAGATTTATTTAAGAAGAGAGAAAAATGAGTCATTTCTGAAAAGTCAGTAGCTGAATTCTCTCTTATTTTTCGCAGAAAAATAAGAAAAAACAACAATTTTTTGCCTTTCAGAGGAAAAAAAATCTGTAAATCAATATATGAAAAGATAGCAGCAGTAACTGCGGTTAGAAGGAAAAAAATGGTCAGATGGTCAAGCTGGAGATAACAGTGGGTCAATTTCAAACTTAAAATGTGAACTATGGATATATTATATTAACTAACTAAAAAAATAAATATAAATAAATAAATAAGAAGCTAATGGGAGTACTTAAGGAAGAACAAGATAGTGATTTCTAAAATGGACGAATGATGTGAAAGTGACAGACTGAAAAAAATCGCAACCTCATAGCTGTTGTCCTTATCTCTCATGATAGAACAAAACTGGCATGGATTATTTAAATTACTATCAAGAGCTCAGATAGGCATATCTGATCGGCAAATAGTTATGTTATTTGGGTTAGAGTACCCACAGTACTGAAAAAGCAGCATCGGTTTCTACATTTCCACATCAGCCAAGGTTGGAAGGGATTTCAAGAGATCATCAGGCCCGATATTTCATTGAAAAGGGAGCCTAGGTGGGACTGTATAGCACACTGTCCGATCACATCTTGAAAATCTCTGGTGATAAGGGGGCACATGCAATATGTTCAGAACCTAGCGAATAGTCTCTGAGAATTTTGCTATTAGACACTACACTTAAAAGTATAAAGAATAAAAAGACCTTATGCATTTTTAAAAAAAGATTATGACATGCAAGTGACAGGCCTGACTTTATCCACATCTATATCTAGGCAGAGTGGAAAATGAAAGCAAAATAAAATTGTTACATTAAAATCTACTACATATAAGATAAATCTGTCTTGTGTAAGTGTTCATAGTCTATCGCATAAATATATTAACTTGTATATAAGGCAGCAGCTTTACATTTAATAAACACTTTTTTTCTCTAGATACAGGTACCAGGCATTGTGTCTTTCACCTCTTTATCCTGTGCTATTATTTCCTTATCCTCAAGCAGCCTTAGTTACTAAGGACTTGACATCCTATTTTTTTACATGTGCTCAGATAAGTAGAGCAATATGAGAAACTTTCTGTGTTAGCGGAAGTTAGATGGAAAGGGTAACAAATATTCTGTGAGTCATTTGGACATGACACAGAGACAATCTTATGGAAAAAGCTACTGGGAAAAAGTGTGGTCAAGATACAAGAAATTAGTCTAGAGTAAGGAAAAAAACCACATCATTTTACAATTTAAATCCATGAAATTAAGAGCTTCTTATAGATATGGAAAATACTATTTTTAAATTAGCTTTTTGGCATCCATTTTTACCATAACATCTTCTCCTACCTAGAGGACAGGAAAGTATACAGTCCTCCTTCACTCTTAGGCCATGAAGAGATCCTTGAGAGTAAGTTGAGAGAGAAAAAGAGGATTCATGATACTTTTCCCCCAAATCTACTTTCAGTAGGGAGCTAAGCATCCAGCATTGCATATGTATGTAGATATGTATGTGTATATTGTGCACAAAGACACATGTATTTTCTATATGTGGTTATGCTCCAGGCACTCTGGTCTACATCACAGATGGAGTGACACTGGACACAGAGCATACATAGTGTGCACACATGCAGAACGAGCACATACAGTACAATCTCAGTGCATGTTACCAGAGCCATGGCTGTCTCCTCCATGGGAAGGCCAAGAAGCCCTTGGATGCAACATAGACTTGTCCTTTACATAGGCCAAGCCCTTGTTCCTAAACTCAAAGACTCATTTGCAAAGAAGGAACTGAAGGAGAAGCATAGCAATGTGTTGAAAGAATATAGATCCCCCTTTTTTTATATCTAAAAATACACAGTGACATTTGAAAGGAGGAAGTGTGTTCCAAATATAGATGTGGGAGATTTCAGTATTGTCATCCTGTGCTGCTAAAAACTTTGATAGAACAACCGAACAACTATTGTTCCATATCTACAGAGCCATTACCAGCAACTGAGCACTTACAGGACACTGCATATTTTCCATCCACTCAGGGCATGATTTTGATGACTATTCTTGTGCTTAGTAGAGCTTTACTTCTTGAGTAGCTCCCCCTTATGTCACAGGTAGCACTCATGCATTATGTATAAACATATTCTAATACTAGACATTTTATTTTTTACAGTTTTACTGCTCTTTTATACTGTAAGTAAATATAAATACATCCTTAAATTATTTGAATTTATTTTAGAATAAATTTTCTTTCAGAGATAAATGGACCAAAACAAGTACTGATATGTATATATATATATACAAGCAAAGTAAAATAATAAAATTGTTACTTTAAATTTCACATCTCTCATGAAAAGATAATGATCTGCAGATGAATTGGGGAGTCAAGGCCTTTCTATTAATTCTAATTATTAATTGAACAAAATGTGTTGACTGCCTTGGAAAATATAAGGAAAATAATTGCTGAAAGAAAAAATAAATTTATGAGAGTAATTCTAGCATTTTGTGATAAATTACTAAAAAATCTTATTTTACATGACATTCATTTCTATAAACACTGTAACACACACACACAGGCTTCTTGCCTCCATCAGATTCAGAGAATCTGAATGCCAGTAAAACACCAGGTGTTTTTTTCTTTTTTAAAGCCAAAGAACAGATAGAGAAACCAGGACGTGATTACCTCCTCAGTGTCAGAAATTTTAAAGAGCATACTGACATATTTTTCTTTCTCTCTCTTTCACCTAACTCCATTTTCCTTGGCTTGAGAATACTCTGATCGCCTGTCAAAGAGCTTTTGTGCTGCCTTGCACCCAGGACAGCTATTCTAATTAGAAACTAAACTTCCGGACTTGTCACTGTGCCATTCTACAATTTCTGACCAAAGTAAGCAACGATTTTGCAACTTTATATCCAAGGCCATTATACCTACATCTTGCAACTGAGAGGTGAAAAGTAAGTGTGTGAGAGTCTATGTGCCTGTGAAATTGTTGCTTGCAACAAGTTTCTACATTTTTGTTGTTTTTTTTTTAATCCCAAGCCAGATTTAAAAAACAGACAAGGAAAAACAAGTAACAACCTTGCAATTAAGGCCAGTAAACTGCTTTCACCTCCATGCATTGAGTTTTACATGGCTGGTAATCTTTCCAGCAGAAAAGCTCAGCTGCCACAACCTGGTTGTGAGATGCACCACCCTCTCCTGCGGCTCTTCCCTTTGCCCTCTTCCAGCATCTCCAGAACTGTGCGGCTGGAGCACGGATAAGAAGCTGACTCACACCAGAGCATCAGCCAGCACCAGCAGCTGATGGGTGCTGCACTTGCACACGCTGCTCCAACAGTGATTTTTGACAGCATACATCAAAGAATATGACTCAGCCAAAAAGGCAGACTTCTCTCTAAGCACCTCAGCTCTGACCCTGTGAAATACAACAGTACTACAATAAAGGCAGTGCACCCAACACATCACACACAAAATTTTACACATAACGATGAATTTCAAGGCATTTTCATAAAACAGCTAACACCCTGGTTACTAATGTCACACTTGCTCTTAGCACTCATATTTTCTCATATCGTTAACCTTTTAAACTACAATACAAGGCTTTTTATGGCAAGGTATGAAAGGTATTTTCCTATTTGTCCAAAAAATGACCCCCAGCCAGTTCCGAATGTCTTGGGGCATCACTATAATATCAATGCATAAATAAGAATACTTTAGTTCTCACAGCTAGCTACATTCAAGTTAGGTTTCTCTCTTTTTTTTTCTTTTTTTTTTTTCCAAATGAGTAATATATTTTAATCAGGATATCTGTTTTCTATTTGCTGAAGAAATATTCTGAAAAAACATTACCTTCAGTGATGCTGCAGGCACATGATTTGCTGCGTATTTTCTGTATTGGCTTTTCAGACACAGAGCATGTTCTCCTTCTGTTCTATGTAGTGACTGTGTCCCCCTTCAGACAAGGTCATGCTATATAAACTAACGTCGCTTCCTCTTTTTCACAGAAAACCCATTTCCCATTTATTAAACAGAAATCTTCAGCTGTGACCAATGTAAAAGCATAAATATTTTGGCTACTGTCACTCACTCAGAGAAATTTCAGGATATTGTTTCAAAATAAAACAATAGGTGTTTCTACAATGCTGTTCTTCTATCACGATTTTAGTAAAGAGGCCCTGAAAAGTAGCAGTGTTCAACATTGCATATGGCAAAAAATAAAATACAAAGTTAGACTAATTAATACCAATAGTACTCAACACCAAACATTATGTGGAAAAGAGTAAAACTGATGAACGTTTTCCTTGTAAAGTCAACTTCATTTAGGAAAAAAATCGGTATGTATAAATATTTTAACATTATCTTAAATTATGTGCATAATTTATCTCCTCGTCTATTCAAAGTGTTCCAGTAGATCTGTGCACAGTTTGTGTTACATTTTACAGACCAAAATATTTTATAGATTTTTCAGTACAATTGTGAATATACTTAACCAGAGTTCTGATGCCTGGAATGAGACAGTAAGTAATGTGTGGCATTTCATTGTTAACATTCCCAATACAAAACACATTCCTTCTGAAAACAGTTCTGAATCCAATTCTACTTTAATTTCAGATGCTGTTTAAATGCATTGTACTTTATTTTTTGTCTGAGTTAGATGTTATTCTGACAGATCCAGCTTTAAGGAAAGAAACTTTGTACGTCAAATCTTATTTCTTCATTAATGTTACATTTACTGTACATGAAAATGGCACCTCTGAGTGGAAAAAGCGCTGTTCACTTCACAGAGATTTATAAACCATTTTTCTGAGTTCAAGGCAGTCCTTTCCAAAATTATTATGCATATGTTTGGTTTTTTGGGCCATGTTCAATTTTTTCAGACAAAATCTTTTCCAGACAAAATTGTCAGGATTTTTTTTGCCTTTGTTTAGAATTTTAAGATGCACTTTAACTTATTCAAGATGCAGTCAACTGAATATTTCTGAAGTGCATGCATGCACCAGGTGTAGTTTGACTAGGGCTAATTTGTACCTATGAGATACATCTGGCACATTAGAAAATTTCTGAATACACTATGCAAGAGCCTGCCATGAGCAGGGAATTCAGTGCTCTCTACGACTTCAGAGTCACTACTGCATGCTCACAAGGAGTAACATGTCTGCCCAGGAAACCCTCTGCTCAAGTGCTCCTACTCTTCCCTTAAACAAGGACCAACATTTATGTTTTGACATTCCTCACACTTACCGACTTCCTGTGAATCCAAAGCTCATAGATATGTAACCACAAAGATTAGCAGGTTTGGTTTCCGAATGCTTTACTATAACTAGTTTACCTACTAGTTTGCCTGCTGTTTCTGAGTTTTGCCAATAATGTGCAACAGGGCTGTATGCGCACTGATGGTTTGCAAAGTTTTGGCACTCGGGACCAAACAGCAGCCCTTCTGCTGGCCATCGAGGACCAGTTTGGGTACCCCAAATATGTCTGTGACCACTTGGGTTGCTTCGACCTCTGTGGAGGCCGCGTTCCCATCTTAAGATTAGACATAACAAAATCTGACTGAAGGTGAGTTACCAACCCTCATGATGCCGTTTTAGTTGGCTTCCACCCACACTACCCTTCTTTGCACTCCCACGGTTTCATTATATTGCTTTACCTGAAATTCCCGGGTTAGATACCCTGCTCCCCACCCACACAAACAAATGCTGTTCAGTGTCCCCTTCCGCTTACAGAATCTTGTGAAGAACCTTTAAAGGAAAACATTCAGAAAAAAAAAACTCCCTTTCCCATACTTCAGGCTTTTACTCCAAAGTCCTCATACCACGTGAGCTATCATGGGAAGCTGAAGTGGAGTAACAACAAAAGCAGAAATGCAGGTCACTGTTAATGCTTAATAATTTTCTTCTTTGTAATTTCTGTAATTTCTTTGTTCTTTCTGTCCAATCCTTCATTCAACAGCAAATGAAAAATCTCCTAAGCCTTTAGAGATGAACTCAACCCTTTAGCCTGTAACATTCCACAGTCTGATGTTATAGGTGCTTGCAGAGCATCCTCTAAGATCCAAGACTCTGACCACTTTTCTTTTACTCTAGAACAATTTGATTGAATCAACAGTCAACAAGAAGCAGGAAGAAGAAACATTACTGGCATTTTAGTTACTATCTATTTCATTATAGGAAGTACTTCTATGCTTCCCTACTCCACTTAACTTGTACTTCCTCTTTATTCAATATGACTAATTTATAAACTGATAACAACCTAGTTCTTGTTAGAAACTCCCAGGAGGTGCTGTTGCAGCAGATGCTGGAGTTTAACTGCTGAGTCACTGTGTCATCTGATGGTACCAAAAACAACCTCTAAATTTATGTCAAAATTAAATCAAAATCACAAGATGATAGTAAAATTCCTTATTTTGAGTTCACATTAGCAGATAACAATTGTAGAATCTTAGGACTAAGGAAAGCTGCTGCAGATCCTTATAATGGAGCAGCATGTTCACCTCAATGGAATGCCTGAGCTTTCTACCCAATTCTCAGTGAGAGTGTGAGTCACTATCCCCCATGAAGAGTCCTTATACTAGTCCTATACTAGTCCTAAGCTTACAAAGAAAAAAATACCCCATCTCCATTCTCCTCAGCTGACAAGTCTTCTAGGTAAAGAACTATCATAGGTAGTGTAATAGTTTATGACACTGCTGTCATCAGAGCTCTACAGGGAGAAATATTGATTTATTTCAAAATCAAAAGCAAATGTATGACAATGTCAGAAAATAGGAAGATGGAAAAAAATAAAATAAAGTAAAATAAACAGAATATAATTACCAAAGCAAGGAGATGACCAAGGTATTGATGGCCTCTTTCTCTCTCAAAATAACTGTAAGGACATAGAATCTCAGTACAGATGCTGCAGGTTGTGTACTGCCACTACTGTGTCCACAGAAAGACGTACAGAGAGGAACTTAGCAGAGGCACTCACCCAGCACATCCTACTGATTCTCTAGTCAGGCAATAAAGAGATGCAGTAACATAACCTGTGACAGCTAAGCATTGCCAGTAGTACCTAGCACTCCCCACTGGCTATATGCTTGTCTTAAGCAGATTCATTGTCATCTTTTCTCCTTTATAGATGAGAACATAATTTTAGGAATGAAATTTGTTTGATGCCCAGTATAAGTACCTCAGTCTCACACATATTTCTTATCAAAAAGGATGGCTATGTGTATACTTCCCCCTATACAAGATCTCCCTTCAATGCATGCTATCTGAACACACAAGTTATACAAGCCTAGGAAAAGAAGGAACCAAGCTATAAGGGAAGAATTACTCACTGTTTATTCAGGCAATTCTATCTTTGGTCATGTAATAATAAGGAAATTTTTTATGACAAAGGATAAATTATGTCACAATGAAAAAGTTATTTTTTTCTTTGTGGTAAATAGTTACAACTCACTCTAGAACAAGAAGCATTATTCCTTTAAGGTCAAAAGGAGAAACTGTTGGAATGAGAGTTATACTGAGACATGTTGTCTTATTCTGGTTTGTTATTGTATTCATTGAGCTTATCATATGACAAGCATACTTCTAAATTCCCCCGAAATACTGATTCATGCAATTCACGCAATTGAAGTATAGCTGCACACAACCCATCCACTTGCATGTCCTGGTAAAGCCATGCAGGAAAAACACTGAAGGAGTGTTAGACAAAATAATATATTTCTGAATCTAGAGTGAGGTCCACAATCCTTTCATCTCTCTGGGTGCTTTAAAGGCACACCTGTCACAGGGAGAATTAGGCAGCTTTGCCCCAGAGATAGCAACTGGAGCTGCTCCTCAGTACCATTGTCATCGAGAGGCACAGCCTGCCGTGATGAAGAAAAAAGTAAAAATGCCAGGATCGCTCCTCATTGCAAATAGCAGGATCCAGCTTGGAGTTCTGGGTTCAGAGAGTAATATTTTAGGAAATGGAAGAGATTTCAGAACAAACTACTGCCGGGGTTCACACTGGTCCAAGCGAGCACCACCAGCATCCATCTCTAAATCCCAGTCAGCCACTAGAGGGAACACTCACAGGCTGGAATTAGTAGCATAGGAAAATCAAATGTTTGCATGTCCTTATTTGCTTATATCTCTTTTAGAATTATTTTGTCAAAATTCTCACCCACATAATGCTTATGAGATGTGCACTATTGAACCATTGCAGGAGAGAAAGTAGAATACTAAAGGTTTAGTGAAAGTTACACATTGGAAATGACTGGTTGTCTACAATTCAACATTTGAAACCCAGTTTCTCCATTTTCTTTCAGATTTGCAGAAAACTCTGCGTCACAGATCTTTTTGAAAGTAAATCTGAGAACTTTTCAACAAAAATAATCTAACATAAATGCTGACTCACTGAAGACTCCATTTTTGCAGAAATGAAAAAGGTATTTAAATTCAGTAAGTTCCCAATTTCAACTTCCGGGGAATCTCCTGGCAGAGGAAAATTGTGAATTGCAATAAAGGAGAAGCAGTTCTGCACTCCTTTCCAGCTTTCTTGTGCTGTAGGTGAGAGATACCTCCAAGAAGCTACTGGACAATACAGTTAGACTATACTCCAGAAACTGTTACAGTTTGCATAAACAATTATGCATGCCGATAGAAGCAGGGTTTCTTTCCCTTTCCTTATGAGGTGAATGTACTAACTAAAGGCATATGTACCATTCTCAAACTTCTTTCTCTGAAAATTTTCTAAAGCATCTGGTCTTATTCTAAGGCAACACAGGACATTAAAATGTGAGAAATTACCATATAATGTAGAATCTTTGCCACATTCAGATCCACTATTCCTCATAGCTATCCCAAACAGCACCATGTATTTTTTTTTTTAACTTTCTGTGAAGTATGCTAATAGAAATACAAGAATTAGGCAACTACAGGCATTCTGCCTGCAGTTGATCTTTCTTTCCTTGTACTTAAGAAGTGCAATATTTTAAGTCTCAGCTTGTCTGGCTTACAGTTTCAGCTGGACAGGTCACTGAAACACTAAAAGGTAAGGAAACCAATTGTTATTTGAGTATTTGCTTCCAAGATGCAAAAAGTCTCACATAACATGCAGCAAGATCAGTATATTCAGCATATTCAGTAGGCACAGAACAGGATTCCTTCAGATATTAATAGGCAAGCCCAACCAGTACAGCATGTAGAGTGTTAAATGTCTGTCATCCAGCGCATTGATGGAGTTTTAGGAATACTAATTTAGGGTCTTAAAAGAATTTCCACAAAATAATTAATAGAGAATATGGTGATCAAAAAATATAGAAAATGTGTAATTAATAAAATATAGCAATGTGTTCTGAGGCATTAGTATTTACCAAGAGTATTGACATTTAAAGCGCCAAATGAGGCAGTTAAATAATGAAAAGAATAAGACAAGGCCTTTTTGAAATTTAAAATGCAATAAAAATTAAAACAAAAATTCCGGTGAGGGATGGGCAAGAGTCCACAAGATCATCTATACATTAAGGAAAATACTATTTTTAGGATTAGTATTAACAACCACCCACAGTGAGAGTTTGCAGGAGAAAAATACTTCACAAACCCATGAGGTGGCAGCAAACTCCTTCTTAGCAGGAGTTGCGAATTTGTGCTCTCTGTTCTCTTTTGCACAAAGTTGGTGTTTTCTCCGAAGCTTCAGTAGCTTCCCTCCGTTGTCCAATTGACACAAAAAAGTTTTTATGTACAAATAGCATATGAATTTGTCTAATTAAAAAATATTATTCCTCATTAGGAATATCAGATGCTTTTATAAAGGCCAAAAGTCATTTACATAAATCCTCAGGAAGAAAAAAATATATCTTGCACACTGGAAGGACAAAATGTATCACGCTACGAGCTGACTGGTAACTTCTTTTCATTACCAATCAGCTGATCTGGCTTTTGAATGAGCAAAACTAACAACATGGCTTATTCAAATGTTCAGTGTGATAAAAACCCTTTCTCCTAGTAATGTTGCTGAGCTCCAAGCTCAGTAACGTTAATACTTGGTTTCAACAAAAAGAACATATTAGCAAGAAGCATGAAAATATGTTATTTTTCATAGTCACATTTATTGCTAAGAAATTGTTCCATCTGTGCGCTAGAGAGATTCACGGTCAAAAAGGGAAAAGCTATAATGTATATAAAACAGAATCATTGTTTCTACAATGTTAGGGCTGCTATATATTATCTGTGTTGCTGACAAGACAGTAATGGTTCAATCTACAGGGCCTGTCCTTTTAAATCTGCCTTATGCTCGAAACAAGTTACTGCAGACCTGGGTTTCCCCAGACATATTTAATCTTTCTACACCAAAAACATGTCCAGGCAAAGTAGGTGGTACTGTACATCCACAAAAGATGTCAGGACACACTGATTAGGCAGAAATCCCAGGCAAGGCTACTCTGTATGTGCATCCCTGGCACACATACATTTAGCTTGGTATTTTGCAAAAGATTTGAATCACTAAATCTATATTTCACAGTCCTATAAATCCAGAACTTACCATGCCTGTTGAATCTATAGAAAAGCTAGGTTATGAGACCCATTGTACAAAAAGCCACACTAACAAAAACAAACAAACAAATAAAAAAGTCACGGTTAAGTGCAGGTAGTGGCCATTTTAATTTTATTCATAGCATTCACATGTCTAAGTACATTACTGGAGTCTGTATATAGCAGCTCTCACTGACTCTCAGCTAATTTCATAAAATCACAGAATTACAGAATGGCTTAGGTGGAAAGGGGCCTTAGAGATCATCAGTTTCCAACCCCCTGCCATGGACTGGGCTACCACCCACTAGACAAGGTTGCCCGGGGCCCCCACCCAACCCGATCTTGAATGCCTCCAGGGATGGGGCATTCACAACCTCTCTGGACAACTTCTTCTAGCACCGCACTACCCTCTGAGTAATAAATTTCTTCCTAACATCTAACCCAAATCTCTTTTAGTTTAAAGCCATTCCCCCTTGTCCTATCACTGTCAGGCCATGTAAAAAGTCCCCCTCCTGCTTGTAAGCTCCTTTCTAGTACTGGAAGGATGCAGTGAGGTCTCCCAGAGCCTCCTCCAAGATGAACAAGTCCAACTCCTTCAACTTTTCTTCACAGGAGAGGTGCTCCAGCCCTTTGTTCATCTTCTTGTCCCTCCTCTGGACCCACTCTAACAGCTCCACATCCCTCCTTTACAGGGAGCCCCATGCTCTGACACAGTACTACAGACGTAGCCTCAAGAGGGCAGAGTAGAGGGAGACAATCACAACCCTCATCCTGCTGGTCAGCTCTCTTCTGAAGCGGCGCAGGATGCTGTTGACCTTCTGGGCTGCAAAAGCACACTGCTGGCTCATGTCCATCTTTTCATCCATCAAAACCCTCAAGTCCTTCTCTGCAGGGCTGCTCTCCATGAGATCTTCTTCCAGTTTGAATTACTGGATTGCCTCAACTCAAATACAACATCTTGTACTTGGCCTTGTTAAACTTCATTTGATTCTCACGCACCCGCTTTTTGAGTTTGTCCAGGTCTCTCTGGATGGCATCCCCCTCTTCTATTGTGTCAGTTGCATCACTCAGCTTGGTGACTTCAGCAAACTTGCAGAGGGTACACCCAATCCCACTGTCTGTGTCACTGATAAAGATGTTGAAGAGCACCGGTTCCAAGACACGCCCCTGAGGGACACCTCTTGTGACCAGCCTCCACCTGGACATAGAGCTGTTCACAACAACCCTCAGTTTTCAAATACAGACAATTTTTCTCATCTTTATCTCACCCCAAAATTTTGCAAATCAATCTATGCTGAAACTTTTCAGCTTGTGAAATATAGCAAGGAGGAAGATGCACATTTTAGAGTTGTTGGCCCATCATCAAGCTGAGGAAATGAACAACTTGAGAAAATTTGCAATGGGAAGGCAGCTGCCTTTGGATTCTGAACTGGATCTAGACCACACTGCTTTATGTTCTACGGGAGTAACAGCTACAAACATAACAAATGTCACATTTCCTTTGCCTATGAAGGAGGGAGGAGGGCTGAATGTGTTTCTTCCTAACTTCCTTGCAGGTGTTTCCTATCTCTAGACCTCTCCTAGTTCAGTTATTGCACGGTTCGGAAGGCACCTTTTTCCCTATTTCTTCTTCCACAGACAATCACGAAGTGTTGCATTTTGTAAGCTGAGACTAAAGATGTCAGCGTGCACTATGCCAATATAGAAATATACCATCAAGACATTCCCCTGACCTTCAAATATTACATTTGTTTTGTCTGCATTTCATCTATTACTGTAAGCCATCTGTTTTTATCCTCTCCGGATTTCATAAAATCTTATATTACCTTGCCATGATAAATTCTCCAGTGTTAATGACTGTACATTACTTTAAATCAAGAGAAGGAAAAAGAAAAAGAGTAAAACAAGTCTAACATCGGCTCATTAAATTAATATGATATCTCATGTGAGCTAAACTTGTCTGAAAATTGAGCTGTTTCAGTCGAGAAGATTTATCAGCAGAGCTTTCACTTGGAGGAATTGTGACCTTTACTTAGTACTCCACTTTCTTTTTTGGACTTCATTCAAGAGCTAAACTAACTTTACCTCTTGGAGCAAAGCAAAATAAGTAATAAAATGTCTTCTCTGTGTAACAAAGAGTCATTCTTCAGGCAGTTGGAAGACATTCCTGCTCTAACACAGGCATATTTTGGGAATGTTTAATGAAATCATAAATAATACAGTGGTTTAATTCTGAAATGTTTTATATGTCCAATACACAAATATTTATACACTGAATAAAATCAAGGCATGGGAAGACATCTTCATTCAGCATTTACTTGAGATATTTGAATCAATGGCAGAAATAAATTTCCTGATGTCATGCAGTTACTAGGATAAACAGGCCTCAAAACCAGCCTAATGAGCCCATTGGGGTTCCACAGGCTTAGACCTGAAGGCACATGGCACCACCTCCTGAGGTCAGTGCCACAAGGGAAAGACCATCTCCAGAGACATGGTGACTCCATCTGGTTCATAGCCTTGGGTGTGTGTACCACTGTGAGGGGCTGACAGCAGCCTTTGTAAGCACTCAGTTCCCTACAAGTTTGGCACAACTCTCAAGACTGCCATCTTGGGCAATGGAAAACACAGGCCATTCATATTGCTATTTCTAATAGCAGCACTTCCCATATACCTCTCTTTTCTCCCTCTGAGCTGTAATCATTTCTAGTTTGTTAATATAAGCTAAACCCCTAGGAAAATTAAGCTTTTAAGCAGGACGCTTCTTGGGGATTCCATTTCTACATAATTGTAACTGAAATGGTTGGTGTCCTTTTACAGCAGAGGTGGTAAAACACTGCAAGTGGGAGGAGAAGGTGTGTGGCAGCCTCCTGCAAACACCAAGCTCAAACCGAACAGGGAGGGGAAGCTCAAAGTGGCAGCACTTGATTGACAATGTGTCTGTGGCTTTCAAAAGGAAGAAAAAGGTGAGAGATGAGGGGAGCTGCAAATTGCTGCTTTTCAGTGCTTAAATGGAGAATGTGGGAAGATTTGGAGACCAAAGATCAATTGAAAATGACTAACTGATGCTCATTATGTAATTTATTTGGTTTTCTGCTTCAAATGATAGTAATAAAACTTTGCAAAAGTCAAATGCAAGTTCAATACTTTATTATTATAAAAAGGATGAAGTAGTATTGTAATCACTAATGGTTCAAGCATTGACTAAAACATGCTAGGGGAAAGGGTTAAGCAGGACAAAATAGGGAAAGAGGCAGATAAACCAAAACCATCAGTATGAGATGGAACCTCCTTAGCATTATGCCTGCATCTAAAAAAGAACACTACTGAGCCGGTACTCAGAATGTTTTGAATATGAATAGTTTGGTTGAACTATTTGGTTGGGTTTCTACCTTCAAATGAGCTTTTAATGTTGTTTTTTCTGAGTTTCTGCAAATAATCTTGCTTGTCATGAGAAGCTATTAAAATAAAGTTGAATGCCTAAAAATATCTGAGAAGACCAAACTAAGCAATGTTTCTTAGAACTTGATTTCATGGTTACTCCCAATTAAAATGTTCATCTATGCAGTCCTCCTGACACATTTGTTTGGCTGTAAAGAATGATCAGAAGGTCTTCCAAGCTCAGCTATTCTGTGATTCTATGAAATGGAGCTAAACTACACAGGCCTCAAGGCTGAAAATGCTTGAGGTGAATGCCAAGGGTGTGATTAACTAGATATCAAAGATAAAAGGAAATCCAAAGGACATCTCCAAAGGATGAATCATATCATCCCAAGACTGGTGTCTAAGTAAGCCAAATGAATCACCCACTAGAAGCATCCATTTCTTTCCATAGACTATAAAGGGAGCCTAGAGTGACTAGTTCTGACTCATGCATTTAACTCCTGCATATCTAAATATCAATGAAGAAAAGCTATTCCTTAATAATGAGGGACAACAGTACCTGTCCTCAGAGGGAATACAAGAAGTTGAAAGCTCCCCTACAATCTGCTTTTATACCTTTGTGATAATTATGATTGCACAGATTTCTACTGATCAATGATCTGTGGTAAAAGGGGGTACTGCTGGCATTCCACATGTATGTACTCTAAATAGGTATTTTCTTCCCAGTAGCTGGGCTTTAATTCTTTATTTGCTTATTCTAGTTTGGTGTTTGTTCTGTTTTTTATTCTTCCTGAATTCAGGGTGCTGCTTCTTGTAGCTTCTAAGGGCAACTGTGGATAACAGCATCTGGCTGACAGAGGATTTTTTAGGCTGGTTCTTGATTAAAAATTGCCTGCTCTTCACTCATTAGCTTCCTACTGATTAGGGAATAATCCACTGTTCATCCACTGAATCCATGGTGGATGGAGTGGGGGAAACTGGAAGTTTTTGACTTCTGGAACCAACAGAATGGGCACTCCTCTGACTTCAGTTCTGAGTTTACAGTGCCCTAAGAACAACCATGGAGGAACAAACTCCACCGTGGAAACTCTGGAGTGTGAAATGTGCATTTGCACCAAGAGGAAGTGGTGGGTGGTAATGGTTGCAGATTCCCATGAAGTTGCTGTCATGGGAGTTTTGCATCATATTGTGATCCAGTACCTTTTGGAGAGTCTGATGGGGATCACGATGCCCTCAGACTATTATTTCTCAGCAACCATCCATTCAAATACCAAGGGAGATCTGGAGCAAAGCAAAAGTGATTGCAAAGGTTAAGAGATAAAGGCGAAGGATGTGGGAACCCAGGGGGCATTTTCCTCAGTCCTACAGGTGAATAGGAAAACCTTGGTAGGAGTGAACATCCTCTGAGTTACCAGCTGGCTGCAGGGCTGGTGTCACAAATAGTACTTTTATTTTTATGACCATGTTGCAAATTCCCTTTTGCCTGGTAGGGGATCTAGTCGGGGGAAGACACAGGACACAGTCAAAATTTATTCGAGTGCCTTTCATTAATTAAACTGTTTGGTGATTATTCATACAGTACATTTCCCTCACACCGTTCACTCAGATACACCTACACAATTACCATTTAGAGCAACAGTCAAAAGGCCAACCTCAGCTGCTTACTCAGAAGCAGAGGATTGATGCATCAGTAATTTCTGTGTGGGTGCTGAGAATAGTCTCTCCAACGGTCCTTTGTTTCATCAGCTGTATCTGTAATCCTGCAGTATTTATCTGTCTAGAACTGCCACCACAGTTACACAATCCACTGTATGGATCCACTGATATGCATACATGCTGATAAGTACAGGTTCAGGAAACTCTTCATGCTCAGAGTTTGTAAGTTCTTGTGAATTCAAAAAGACCAGTGGTCTGTGGAGTTCCTGGAAGACCTTCATGCACTACTTCCCAGCATTTACTTTTTGTCTCTTCAGACTGCTGTCTTCTGGTTCTTTCTCCATCCCGAAGATATCTGTAGAGCTCATCTTCACAATCTCATACAGAAAGGGTACTTCTGACAACCTTGGGTCTCCGTCTTAGGAATAAGGACTGCTGGCAAGAGTTAGGGTCGATTTGGAAAAGGTGGCCAGCTTGGCAATGCACCTCAGTAAGGTGATGATAAGAGCGTGCAGTTAAGTGAGGAAAGAGCGTGAGTTAAGTGAGACAGTAATGTTTGTTAGCACATGGAACAGGGTGTTAGGAACAAGAAAGCCCACAGGATGAATTAAAGACATCATAAGAATTCCCTCTTGTACAGTGTCACAGAACTTGGAAGATGTTCCAGTGATGACCAGTTCTGTGTCTCCACATGCAGCATCATTGGAACAACTGATAAATGGTGGGACAACTTGAATGGTGGGACCACATTGATGTATGGATACAAGCTCTGACAAAAGACTGGCAGAGGAGAAGGAGCTGAGAGAGTGATGAGGTCAGCAGTGAGTTTCTCTTTACATGAAGGAACAGTTTGAATGTGTGGAGCTCTTCTCTGGAACAAGTGACAGACTGTATGAAGGTTTGTGCATCAGGGTCAGAAGAGAAGCCATGGAGCAGGGCACTACAGGGAGAGTTTGTTATATACCACCCAACTAAAGTGAGAAACAAATCATTTTATAAGCAACTTGAGGAAGACTCTAGATCACAAAATCTGGCTCTCAATGAGGAAATTTTATTCCCTGACATTCACTGAAAGGGCAATATAGCAACAAGACAACCTAAGAGTTATCTGGAGAGTATCAGGGACAACTTCTTACCACAGATGTTAGTTGGATCAACAATACTCAAGGGCAAGCCCCCAAGTGCAGGAAAAGTCTATTTTGATACTCAGAAAAATGAGTAGATTTATCAAGAGATCTGTTTGACTAAACAGGGGATACACAACTAAGATCCAGCATAAAAAAGCAGTAGACGGGGTAGAAGCCAGAACAGACTAACAAGGAGAGTACAGACATTTCTCCTGCACAGTGAAAGGATGGTGAGATACTCAAAGTCTTCTTTGCCTCAGTCTTCACCATGAGGTCTCTCCCATCTTTCTGCTCAGAGATAGAAGAGAACTATCAGCAGAGAAGGTAGCTGAAACAAGAAATATTGAACCATACTAATCTGTGAGATCAGATTGTATGCATGTGATCGCTTGCCAGCATCACTGTGAGGTTTCTCCACACCATATCTGAAAGGTTGTAGAAATCAGAGAAAGTTTTGATGAGTAGATTAAGATAAATGTTACACTCCTTATAAAATCCTGTTGATCTGCAGAACAATCCAGTCAGCCACAATTTAGTCCCTGGGAAAATAATGGAACGTGTCTTTTTGGAAGCAATTTCTGGGCAAAAGAAGGCAAAGAATGCCATTGGGAATAACCAAAAGGGTTATACCAAGGGTATACAATGGCTAACAAATCCAGTGCCAAATGCCTTCTGTGATGAAATTATTACATCTGTGGATGTGGAGGGGATGGTGGATGCTATTTACCCTGACTTCAGCGAGGCTTTAGGAAGATCTGTCTTTTCTGAAGTACTACATCCACTTGGAGATCCCTCAGTACGGAAAAGTACAGAAAAGACATCAATCAACTGGAGTAAGTTCAAAAAAGAGCCTCCAAGATGGTCAGAAGCAACCTCAGGAGAGGTTGAGGGGACTCAATTTGTTCAGCTTGTTCAGAAGAGTCAGTGACAGGGTACCTCAGGGACCGCTGAGAGGACAGATCTAGGCTCTTTAATAAAGAGCACAGTAGGAAATGAGAGACTGAAGGATGGAATGTCCTGTTTTCACTCAAAGAACATATATTTCTCTATAATTGAGCACTGGTGCAGATTGCCCAGAGAGATTCCATCCTTGTAGGATTTAACTACCGAGGAGGACAAAGCCCTCAGCAACCCAGTCTAAGTATCAGCCTTGCTCTGAGTGGGAGAATGCTATAGATGACCACCCTTCCAATGCGAACAGTTCTCTGAAATATTTTTCCCCTCTATTGGTTGTAAGTAAGCAATGTATTGCAGGTAACTCTGTGAATGAGAGTGGACATAACTGAGAACGGGGAGGATGCCAATCCCATCTATGCAAGAGCTACTATGGAAAACCCATCTCCCTTTCCAAATTCAGTTCTTACTTTTTTTTGTTGGTGGGAGCCTTTAATGCGTTTACAAAGCATAGTCTTTTGAGAAGACTAGCAGTCTTCTTTCACCAACCCCTGAAGTACCATTATTAAAATTTGTGCTATTCTAAGGTATCATTGTAGTTTAATCATCTCCTTCTCAACAAATTCATCTTCCCCGAAAAGAGAAAATAAAGTTGTGAATTACTTTTTCCGCAAAAATATTGATACCAACTTTATGATAGCAACCATGATAACATTTCATCTTTAGGTACATTTGAATTTCAAAATAGAATGTAGACTCATGCTATGCTACACTAAATGGGCTTTACAGTTTAAATCATAACTCCATCTGAAGGTGAATTCAAAATCACTGGCATTTTATAATGATAAACTAAATACATAAAAGTCTATAAAGCACCTACAGCATTCTCAGACTTCACAATAAGACTACTTTTATCATAATTACAGTAATTAAGATCCTGCTATTAATAACTTACATTTCAGATTAACAAGCCACTTATGTAGTACAATATAAAGAAGCTTCTAATTACAGTGACAACACTGTGATTTTTGAAAACTGTTAAATAATGTGTGATAAATGACTGCCAACTTGCATTAAGATGTTTTAGGAATCCTGCTTAGACTTGATGTTTGATAATCCTGTTTTGAAGACAGGATTTGAATTGCAAATTGAATTCAAAGGCGAATACAGCAATCTTCTGCCAGGAAGAGTAGAATCTTTATTTGTAGGGATGAGCAAACCTTTAAAAGCACAGCAGCACTCAACAAATCAAGTCTGCAATTTGTCATTATTTGATGTAGCTGGCCATCTGATTCAAAGAATGCTGACAATAATAATACTGGCTAATAATCTTAGAGGATCAAAATCTCAGGTGGTAGGCACCCACTCATCAGGAGAGATAAACTAGTTCAGAAGAAATAAACAGATATTTGTTATTTGACTTATCTAACATCATGAACTTGTGAAATATTGGAACTGAGTAAATACATGCATGTATTTTAGGTACTTACAAAGTTACCACTCTATTACATATAAATTCTTGAACAATTTTTTTTCAAATGTTTTGTGGGTTTAAGGATCAGTTATTTTTCTCATTTTACACAAGAATGGTGAAATAAAGAAACAGCAGATTTTTGAAAAGGGAGGTTGGTAAGATTTAAGGAACATTAGCTGAAGCTTTTTCTGAAAATTTTATCTCCAATATGTTGTTTGGAGTCATATAAACATTTCAATTTATTGTGCCCAAGATGAGTGGTTGCTGAGGTATATGATTCAAACTGAGCTGCCAAACTGTGACAAGTTTTTGTGAACAAAATATTTCAAAATATTATATGTCCAAATTCACCTCTACAAAACATGAATAAAGACAATTCAGACTTACCTTCTGCAAAAATTCAAATATTCCTTGCAAAGATTAGAAACATCAAGCTTATAGTTTGATGCACTGCAAATATACAATTTTACTTCAACTGATTGCAATTGTGAAGTTGGGCTGAACTTGAGAAATTGGTTTAATTAGGTAAAAAAAAAATCTACTAAAAAGAAAAAGGATTAAACAACTATTTTAGAGGGGACAGTTTCAAAATCAGTGAAGAAGGGTATATTTTCTTCCAAAAGATTATCATTTTGTGCAAAATAAAAATGCCTAACATTACAAAAATTGCCTAGTTTGAATGTTCTAAGTGTGGCCACACAAGCACCTATCCTACACTGAATAGAATAAATAATCATCCAGAAGCACAGGTTGGTCCTTCACAGAAGGAATTTTGCACTAAAAGGGATACACCTAAAAAAAAAAAAAAAAAATCAGAGCTGTTCTGCTCAGTACAGAATATTTTAAGTACAACTTTGGTGAGACAGAATGATTCTTTATAGGCTAAAGGATTTTTGTGGGAGAGTCAGTATAAAAGACAAAATACCCAGCAACGATCTCTCCTACTTCTACATTTAAATACCCTAACCACAAGAGTACCCAAGAGGAGATCAGCTTATCCACTTTACTGGCTTGCTCCTTATAGCCATTAACTTCTATATGAAATCCCTCCAAAGTCAGTCTCTACCTATTGATAAAATTTCCAGTTAAACAGAGACGATAATTTTTTTAATTCTAACAAATAATGGCAAAATATTCTCCACAACTCAAGTTTTGGGAAATTATCTGGCATTAACAATAAAACAACTTTTCTTCCCCTTTATAGTTCCACCTCCACAAGACAGTCAAACAAAAAAGAAACAACAGTAAACAAATAAAAATAACATATCCTGGGTAGGATGTGGGGCAGGGAAGCTTTCATCTCAAGCATGGCAAAGCTAATGTTTGGCAATGTTACAAGAAACAGAAAATAGTCTCTGTGCCAGGAGGTGCTGGATAGTTGGTATCATATTTTGTTATTGATGGAAAAATGAGTTACGAAAGAAAGGAAAAAGCATTTAGAAGTAGATGTGTGTATGGGCATACTGACTGCTGACTTTCTTTCCCTATGTGACTTTTTGTATATTCTCCCTTAGTAACAGATGAATACAAGATGCTATCAAGTCATATTAAAATACCTTTTTGAGAAAGGAAGGCAAAACATGGGAGAGAAAGGTAAACTAAGACTTCATTCGCTCCATATAAGGGAGTGGAAGGAAGATGTAAACCATGTAACAGAGCAGCAAGGGGTAAGAGAAAACAGACAGGAAAAAAAATGAAAATATATTAAAAGTTCTAATCTGATGAACAATATTTTTTGCACTGTTTGTTTTTATTAATGTCTTGTGAGTCCTTTATTTTTTACCAGTGAAGGAATACAGCTGATGCACATGTAAAACAGATGACAGAAATTCTGCTGCAATTTTTCATGTCTGATACATACAGAAAAGAAAAAATACAGCACATGGGCATTGAAGAATTGAAAACAGATTTATTTCTTGCTCTATGGTATGTACAATAGCCAGTTTCTCAGTGATACAAAATGGATGAAATAAATTCTATAGTGTCTCCTGAACAACCAGCCATTCATACTTTCTTCTGCCTATCCCATCTTCAGTGCCAAACCTCTCATCTCATTCGGATCTTAGTTTTGTCATAAAGCTGCCTCATGCTGTATTTAACAATCCTATCACTTCTGTTTCTGCAATGACTTCTCACCAAGTTATTCCATGAGAACTCTGCACCCAGCTACAGCATCCCGCCCCTCTCCTTGTATCCTCCTGGTACTTGATTTTCACACCCAATTCAGCTCACTAAACTGATGGGAAACTTATTAATCAAAAGGTGAATGCATTTTTCCTGCTTTTCTGAGTTGAAATGGCTACCCAAGACATCAGTGAAGCACCAGTAGTGGCACAAGGAAGGTCATGAGACTGCACAAAGGGCAAATGGGAGGGAAGAGGGAGGAAACCAAGCAGCTACTTTAATCAGAATTGGCTGCCAGATAAGATTAGACCCTCTAACTGCTCCTCAACTATCAAATTATCTTTGTAAGCTTAGGAAAGAAAATTTCTCCCAAAAACACTTGTTAATTGTATGTAAACTGATACACCATCTGAAGTATCAAGGGCCATAATGCCGAACACATGGCCAAACTACTTCTAGAACAAGACCTAAGAAAGATTAAACATAGTAAGCACATTTAAGCAGCAGTTTGTGACTGTACTCATGTCTTTCTACTCTCTTTGTCACAGGAAAACAATCCAAGTCTCCTGTAAACTATTAAAACTACTTCTCATTTGCTGAAAATGCAGCTTGCTTTGATTCTTGATTTGCTTATGAGACAAATTTTTCTGAGTACCATTCCTGCAGACCAGACCTCTTCAGTAACACTTTTCATCTGTTTGAGAACTAGAACGTTTCTGCACCAAAGTCTTCCAAGTCAAACATCAGAATACAAGGGCCAAACTGAATTGCATGTGACAGATTCCACAGCTGCTACAGATAAAAATGACATATTTTCAATTTAAATGAAAGTACAAACATGAGGAAGTGCTCTCTACTGATGAATTACGGATCTTAACCGGCATTCTCATCAACTAGATTACAGCCTAAACTTGTACATAAACAGAGGTAGTGAGTGCTAGACATATAGAAAACATATTACCATGCATCAGAACGATTAGAGTGCTTGAGAGAACATCCCAGGCCAGGCATAAACAGACAAGCAGCAAGCCAAAGGAGAGAGTTTACTTGCTGTAAGTATAGATCATTGTTCTAATTTAAAATTTTCTTATTGTATGGTATACATATCATTAGAAGCTATACACTGATGTTAATCTTAATGAGACAAGTTCTTCAACAAGCTGCAAGTTACAGTGCAAGATCCCAAATGGGTAAGATCTCAAACAAATACCTCTTTTCTTAGTCTAAAAGTAGTTTTGGTCAGTGACAGAAAAAGCAAGAGTATCTGATCTATCAAAGTGACAGCTTGGAGGTACATGACCCTAACGGCCGCCTCCATCCTCAAGAGAGAAAAATTTCTGCTTACAGAGACAGGCCTGAAGGCTTTTGTATAGCTATAAAAGGAGTTGGGTGTGCAGGAAAGCTGATGTGCACTGCCTGTTCTCTGAGAGGAGCTTGCTTTTCTGAGATGTGGTTGGCAAGTATCATAAGAATCTGTAATTATGAACAGATACATAAAGAATTCAATTACCCATTAATGTTCCTTGGCATTTGTAGCCATAAAAGCATGATGTCATATGCCATAACTACTTGCTTTCAATAGCATTAGAGATCATCTCTGCAAGCTTATGTTGAAGCTATTAAATATACATTACAGCAAAAGGGTCACTATGTTTCTATCCATCTGGTAGTTATGTTATCCCTTTTTAGATGTGATACACAATCTTTATGTAAATTATTTCTAATGGAAAATCTGAGAACATGTAGAATGCTTACTGGAGGTCTACCACATGGGAAAGGTGCCAAACAAGTACTCATAATATCATTCTGTTAGTAGAGGAGTGCAGAGAAGCCATACAGGAAATTATTTCCCCTCTTTTTTTTTTTTTTTTTTTTTTTTTTTTTTTTGAGAGAGAGAGAGAGAGAGAGAGAGAGAGAGGAGAGAAAGAGAGAGATCAACATTTTTCTTGCATTGCACTGAAATGAAACCAAGAATGTTCAAAGTGAGAAATGTGACAGAAACATCCTTTGCCCTTTACTGAACTAACTATCCCTGTAGTCAAAGCATTCACCATGGTTACATTCTTTTAGTGTGAGCCAAGAAGAGCAGGATCAGATATTGGTCTTCTGTAATTCATTTAAATACCTTAACCGTAAGTAAGACGGAAATCTTATTCCTGTGTGCTCTCATTGTGATCAGAAATTCCACTCCTGCAGAAAGTTTTGATTTCAAATAACTTGCCTGTTCTTGCAGGGAAATTTTTTAGCAGAAATTTTCTGCCTAACTCTAATTTTCAAGTTTTTCTACTGAATGTTAAGAAATCTTTGACAATTTTTAACTAAAAATGCTTAATGTAATTGACTTAGAGTCGATGTAACTGTTAGACAAACATCAGAACTTTTGGCTCTCTCTTTAGATGGAAAACACAGGTGTCTAGATAGCTGCTCTAAATCAAAGTAAAATATTATCATCTAAAAGAAATCATAATAAGGAAACTACAGAAGGAGCTATGACAACAGGATTCCTTTATGCTACTTGTTCTCATCTTTAGATGAGACAGATTACAGCTCTCTGCAATATCACAACTCTAATCACAGAATCACGGAATAGCTGAGGCTGGAAGAGGCCTCTGGAGATCATCTAGTCCAACTTCTCTGCTTACAAAAGGTCTCCTAGAGCATGTTACCCAGGAACCATGTCCATACAGTTGTTCAGTAACTTCATGGAAGGAAATTCCACAAGGTTCTGTGGGCAACCTGTGGCAGTGCTCCATCACCTACATAGTACAGAATTTCTTTCTCGTGTTCAGTTGGATCCTCTTGTGTTCCACTCTGTACTCATTGTCTCTTGTCTTTTTACAGGGTATTACTTTAAAGAGCCTGGTTCCATCCTTGAAGTATTTATCAGCATTGATGAAATCATCCCTGAACCTTCCCTTCTCCAGGCTGAGTCATCCTACCTCTCTCAGCTTTTCCTCAAAGGAGAGGTTCTGCAGTCACTTGGTCATCATGGTGGCCCTTTATTGGACTCTCTCTAGTAAGTCCATGTCTGTCTAGTACTGAGGAACCCAGAACCAGACACAGCATGCCAGGTATGGACTCACTAGTGCTGAGGAGAGCAGAAGGATCCCTCAGCATCCTGGTAATGGCCCGATGCAGTCAAGAATACCATTAGCTTTCTCCGAGGCAAAGGCACACTGATGATTTACTTTCAACTTGGGATCCACCAGAAGTCCCAGGTCCTTTTCTGCCAAGCTGCTTTCCAGCTGGGTGGCCTGCAGCCTGTACTGGTGCATTGGGTTGTTCCTCCTCAGGTGTAGGACCACTCTTCCCCTTGTGAAACTTCATGAGGTCTTTATCAGACCATTTCTCCAGTCTGTCAAGCAGACAGACTCTGGATAGCAGCACAACCCTCTGGTTTATCAGCCACTTCTCATAATTTTGTGACATCTGCAGACTAGCTGAGAGTACATGCTATCCCATCATCCATTAATGAAGATGATGAACAGGATTAGAGTCAGTATTGACCCCTGGGGCACTCTGCTAGTTATCTGTCTCCAACCAAACTTAATTCCACTTTATCACTGCTCTTTGGGACTATTTTGCAACAGGAGGTGCTGGTCCATTATGATCCCAGTTAGAAAGACACACTGTTTCTGTAAAGTATATTTTAAAATGACATTTATTATGGCTAACACTATAAGAAGAGAATAGCATAGACAATCTTACATTCTTTTAGATGCTGTGGGCCCCAAGCAGTGTAGCATTGAAGACCACACTGTATGTGCAGGACAGCACAGCACAGAGTGGGTCTAGGCATACTTCTGTTAACAGTTAAGTGGATCACTAACTCCTCCATGTACAATGAAAGATCTGGTAAAGAACGCTACAGTGCTCAGCTGTTCAGCCAGTTTTCAGTGGCACTTGGTTTCGTCCAGCTTTCAGGCACCTCTCCCAATTGCCATGGCTGATCAAAGATTATTGAGAGTGGCCTTGTAATGACATTTGCCACATCCCTCGGCATTTGTGGGTCTACCTCATCAGGACCAGTGGACTTATTTATGTTCAGTTTCCTTAAGTATTCCTTGAACTGATCCTCTGCAACTAGAAGTATATCTACTCTGCTTTCTAGGCTCTGGGATTCCCAAAGGTCAATTTTACTAATAAAGACTGAGGCAAAGCTGACATTCAGAATCTCAGCCTTTTGCATGTACTGTGTCACCAGGACCTCTGCCCCATTCAACTTTGGGCCTGTATTTTCCCTAGTCTTCCTTTTGCTACTTTTGTACTAAGAAGTCCTTCTTGTTGCTTTTGATGTACCTTGTCAGATTCCACTCCAGGCAGAACGTGGCTTTTGTAGACACATCTTCGCATACTTGGAGAGTGTCTCCATGTTCCTTCCAGATGATCTCTCTCTGTTTTGAACTTTTGTACACTCCCTTCTAATGTTTGAGTTTTGTCATTACCTCCTTTTTCCATGAATTAAATATTTATGGAAATTTTATGTAAAATAATCTTTACAAAGAACAAGAAGTTTATCTCTGGCTTTATTTAGTATTTTTCTGACACCATATTTATAATGTATTTGTAATACATCTTATGATAGATTTTGAGTAAGTTGTTGGGGGTTTTTTTGGTTTTTTTTGTTTGTTTGTTTGGTTGGTTGGTTTAAGTAAATTTACTTAGAGATTTATTAATGCAGGTTCTTCAGATTGGCATGTCTGTAACTACTGATTTTGTGACTGAGAGTAAAGAGGAGAAATAGATTAAAGACTTAGCTCCATTCTCCACTAATTAATTCCTGAGCTTTATGCTGTAAAGGACTGAGAAGCCTAAAATTTATGCACTATAATGCCTAGCTTCTATGTTAGGGCACCAAAAGTACATACAATTCATGGAGCCATTCCATAATCCAAAACAAATTCAAAGCTATAAAGCACAGGGAGCAAGACAGGAACTACAGTCAGCAAGTAGCTGCCTGCTAACTTATCTGAATTACCTATACCTTCTAGAAAACGTCTGCCTGTAGCGAAATAGAGCCTGTAAGCCCCTCATTTAAACCCAATTTCAAAGAATAAACTACAGCTTATTCTCTCCTTTTAGAAGAGGTTTTACTTTTATTTTCCCTCCTCCCTTTCTCTTCCTGCCTCTGATACTGTCCACCTCCAAGTTTAATCAATATTAATTATATATTAATTAATCAAGTTTAATCAATATTAATGTTCAGAGACTCTCAAATCTAGGTAGGCAAATGTAAAATAATTGATGTGAAATGGAGAACTAAGAATACGCTTAGCTGGGAAGCAGATAGTAAGAGAACAGTAAGATATGCAACTTTTGATTTAGACATTCAAGTTCCATTCTAGTTTTCTGTTGTGTTTTGTTTTTAATTGGATCTACCCCAAGACATCCCACATAACAATCCCTTGTTTTATTCAGATGGATACAAAAAGGCAAATGTTATCCCTTTCTCAAGCTGAAATGTTTTTTGAAAAGTAAATTAGTATATTAAACCACTTTGAGGCAAGACAGACTCCCATATTTATATTACACTTAAGGTTATACTTACAAAAAAAACTTAAAAATACACAGTATCATTAATTATAAAGTACAACACACTGAGTAAACAGTGCAGCCAGAATTTAGCTGGAAGCTACACTGATTTTTATGCCTCATGATTTAAACAAAAGAACTGTTTATTAAATAACAGCTTTCCTAGAAACAAATATTCAGCATTGCTAAGATTTTATGATATCATCATTCCTCTCATTCAAAGACAGACTTATACAACAGCTGTGTAGTTCAGCTATCTAATGTTTGGAGATAGACAGTTACTCCAAATGCATTCATCCTTATGGTGTCTGCAACCAAAATTATAAAACCAGGAAGACAGTCAGACAGACTGTCCACTCTTCTTACTCTATGTTCCCCAAAGTGTATATGGTAGAATTACTATGCACATTGTCTCACTTCAATGCTGTGTGTCCCACAACCTCAGAATCCTATGGGGGAAAAGCTACACAGGATCATATTCACAGAATAGGAAGTTAGTTCTGCCAGATCAATTAAAGTAATAGAAAATATAGAAGAGATTTAGAATGTATGTGATATTGATCCAGGTCTCAGAGGAAGTGTGTTCCAACTGTAACTCTGCTGGACTGTGAAAGAGAAGTGTTACATTACCGTCTGCATTTTTCATTATATATATGAATTTATAGGCTTCATATAAAAGTTCTTAGAAAGAAGGACAAGTTTACTAGATTGTGGCACTGCACTACACAATTGAACGATGTACACATCCTAACCATGGCATCTTCAACTGAAGAGATTTGAGAAAAAATACAACTGAAAGAAGTTGTTATAAACTCAGAACAGTCATAGCTTAGTAGGGAAAAAAAAAAAAAAAGAAGAAAAATGTCATAATTAAGATACAATTATGCTATTATTCCCATGGAGATAAGAATTAAAAAAAATACAATTAAATCATATAAAATTTTATTTTACTTCTTTAGCTTTCCACAGTGAAAATAAGGTTCTACATTTATTCCTTTATGAAAAGTATATAATGAAGACTATGTGACTTTCATTCCTCTGCTTAGCACAAAGGTCCCTACCGTGTCTTTGTAATTACTGGCATTTTTCACTGTTACATGAGATCATTCAAGACTGCATTCACTGCAGAGTCAGAGACCTCCTGTTCAGCCCTTTGATCTTAGTCTGAAGAAGTTATGAGTATGGATGGCATTCAAAACATATTGGTTGCAGGCTTACCAGTATTTCAGGCACTTTAACTTGCCTTTCACCCATCAAAATAGCAGGAAGGAACTAGAAATACACACACGCACATACAGAATGACAGCAAGAAATGAAAAACAAAATTTCAAAGAAAATTTATAAAACAGCACTTTTCCACCTCTTCTAAACAGAAACACACTGAACACAACAATATCACCTGATGGCCTATGTCCTCTAATTTTTTTCTGATGTTACAGTTTAGAATCACTAAATCAGTAAGGTTGGAAAAGACCACTAAGATCATCTAGTCCAGTCATCAGACCATCACCACCATGTCCAATAAACCATGTTCCTCAGTGCCACCTCTCCATGTTTCTTGAACACATCCAAGGACAGTGACGCCACCACCTCTCTGGGCAGCCTGTTCCAATGCAGCACCACTCTTTCAGAAAATAAGTTTTTCCTAGTATCCAACCTGAACCTCCCCTGGTGCAGCTTGAGGCCGTTATCTCTAAATCTATCACTGCTACCTGGGAGAAGAGACCAACTCCCACCTCACTACAGCCTCCCATCAGGCAGTCATAGAGACCAATGAGGTCACCCCTGAGCCTCCTCTTCTCCAGATAGAACAATCTCAGGTCCCTCAGGCACTTCTCATAATTCCAATGCTCCAGACCCTTCACAACTTCATCGCTCTTCTTTGGACACACCCCAGGACCTCAATGTCTTCCTTGTAGTGAAGGGCGCAAGACTGAACAGTATTTGAGGTGTGGCCTCACCAGAGCGAAGTATAGGGGGACCATCACTTCCTTGGTCCTGCTGGCTACACTATTTCTGATACAACCTTGAGACCATCCTCTCATTTTTTATTGAAAGTCAAAGTTTGTTCCATGGATTCTATGATAGAAATACATGCACCATGACACTTGTTCCAGCAGAAAAGTCAAACAGAATTTCCCTTCTACCTATTAACAGACAGCAAAGAGACACATTTTCTCTTTGTTGCAATCATCTTTCAACAAGTAATGAAACAACAACAAAAATATGAAATAGTGAAATAGTACAACCTAAGGCATGGAAACAATTGGTATGTGTGGAGAGTGAAGATTAGACTCTGCAGATGAGTGATCAAATAATCAACTAAATTGTTCACTAAGACTATGAATGTTTGCTATTTTTTTTTATTATTATTATTATTTTTGCCTTCCATGATTGATCACATATATGGGCATTTGAAAGCTGGGATCAAAGTCCGAGTTTCATATCACAATATTCATCCGCAGCCAACAGGAGAAAAGTAATGCTGCTCAGCTCCATGACTAAACAACAGTCACTCCTATAAAACAGCACGATGAGATAACACATGATGAGATCAGACCCGGGAGTGCCAAAATCTCTCCAGTCGATTCAAGTGGAAGCCAATCCACTCGGGAAAATACCGACATTTCCCGGCGGCGGTGAGAGGGCACAGCGCCAGCCCGAGGGCTCGCACCTGAGCAGCTCCACACAGCGCGGCGGGCCCACCTGGGCTGCTGGCCACCACACGGCCACAGCCCGGGCTCCTGGGTCAGCTCACGAGGGCTCAGCCCCGTGCTGCGGGCAGCGAGGTGGGACGCGGGCCGCTATCGGCGTGGCGGTGCCTGGGAGGCACGGCGCATCCGGGAGCAGGCTCGGCGAGGCCCGCTTTCACCTCCCTTCTCCTTCTCCCATCAGTGATTCCTTCGAATCCCGGGTTTATTCAGTTCTACCCCTCCAAGGGAGGAGCAGCAATGCCCCGCCAGCGAACGCCCGCACCATGACCCGCACCTCCCGCGAGCAGCGACCGCACCGCTCTGCCCGCGGGCGGAGCCCTGCCGGGCCGGGCCGAGCCAGGAGGGCGGGGCGGCGATTGGCTGACAGCACCGAGGGCGGGGAGGGGCGGGCGGGGATTGGCTGCCGCGCCGCCTTTGTTCGGCTGCAGCCACTGCCTCAGGGCAGCGGAAGTTTGGGCGCCGCGGCGGAGTGCGAAGGGCGGTGCCGACACCGGCACGTTGGTCTCGGTGCAGCGCCCGCGCCTCAGCAGCCTCGCAGCGCCGCGTTCACTGGCCGGGAGCTGTCGTCCCCCCCCCCCCCCCATCTCGAGCTGCCCCCAGAGCTCCGTGTGTGGCCGGGCGGCGGCATGGACTTGGAGAGCAAAGTGAAAAAGGTGAGGTCGGGCGCTGTTTGTCACGTTACCTGCCGCTCGGAGCGGCCCTCAGCGCCTGAGGCGGCACTGCCCCGCTCCGGCGCCACCTCTCCGCCTGAGGGGAGAGGGGAAGGGGAGAGGCGGGGGCTGTGAAATCGTGTGTGTCCCAGCAAATCGGTGGCCGTGCTCAGGTGCGAGGTCCCTGCGTGTGCGAAACCTACGTACACTATTTAGCCTTCACCCGTACGCTAAGAGCTAACTCTGAGGCTGGTACGTCACGGTCGTGCTGCCCATCAGCTCTTGTACGGGCTTCCCTCTTGGTGGAGGAAGGTAGGTGGGCAAACAGTGAGTGGTAAGTAACAAAAACTGGTAAGTAACCTGGTTGTATGGATCTCTTTCCAAAACTTGATATTTAAAACTAAGTGTGTAGGACTGAGCTCCTGTGGGGCACGCCCCTGGTCCTCACTTCTAGTGCTCTTGTGAATTACATGCCATGTTTACACGGCAGCTCCATTTATAAGAACTTTATTAGGTAGTCTCACAACAGGTACCGCGGAAGTAGAAGCCTTGTATGAGAACGCTTTTGAAATCCATGGTTTACGGATATGGGTCATTTGCGTTTCTGAGTTGTTATATTGAGGTGTAGTATCTTTTTCTAAAGTGTGCGTGTGCACGTATGTATATATATGCATATATATATATATAAACTCAATATACTTTTTCAAATTACAAACTAGGAACTGGCTCAGATGCTGAAGTAGTTGTACAGTGTGCAAGGCTATCAGTCCCCTCAGGACTGTATCCTACTGAAGCAGGTTAGCCTTGAGTTACAGCTTTCTCTGAGCGATGGCATGACCGAGCTTGTTCACTGGAGTTCTGGATTGAAGGAGCTTGTAGCAGCTGAACATATGCTTCGAACTGTAGTGTATTTATTGGACATCTATACGTGTTGTAAGTTTGTATCTTCTTTTCTTACTTCTTTTAGTCGTGTTTCACTCTTCTTTTTCATCCACTTCAAAGATTCCTGAGGGTTTTTCAGAGTCCAGCCAAACAGATGCGGTAGCTGGTGCAACAACAGAAACCCAGGGAGCTGTTTGTAGGAATTAATTTTTATTTTCCATTCTGTTAATCATAGAGCATCTCTTAGCGATATTAATGAAGAACTTCACATTTCCTGAGTTTCTTCTATACGTATGCTCAGAAAACCACTTTTGTTTCCCTTCTCACCCATCTTCACCTCTCTTTATTGTGTTATTTCCCTCTATGGTTTAGCTGAGGCTCCTTTTCTAGGAGAACAGGCAGTGGTCTGTTACAAGTCAGAGCCAGGATGAATGGGGAAGCTTTGTTATCATAATGGTATGTCTGTAATAAATTCTTTCTTTTTTGTCCACTGACACTTAATCAGAGCTTCTTCAGATTTTGTACACTGGAAGGAATGCATGAATAATAGTTTGCTTCAACTATGCAGTGTCTTCAACCTGGATCTTTTAACTCCCATTTGAAACCTGCTTCACTAAATTTTACTTCTGTCTTGGGTTTTTTTTTGCCAATTTTCTTCTTTCTTGGAAGGTGAGCTTTCCGTCAAGTTTATGGAAGCCAGTAAAGCGCTTTGAGAGAAATCTGTCTCGAGATGGAGATGGTCCCGTGAGGCTTCTTTGTCCACCTGCAGTAGGTTATGGTTCTCACCTTCTGTCTTCCTGCCACGCACCTTGGACAGAAATATGTTGACTTTAACAAAATCTGTGTGGTAACTTCTTATTTTGTGTTAACTTTTACCATTCATCGAGCCCTAAATAAGTGCAACCTACTGGACAGCTGGACCTGCCTGGTGGATAGGAAATATCTAGATAGAAACAAGGAAGCAGCAGTTGCCACACTGTTACCAGATAGAAGAGCAGTAGAACAGCAACCTGAACTCAAAAATCTAGCTGTTCTATAACTCCGAGACTGAGTGGAACAGAGGGAAATTAATTCCGCATGGTGTTTCGGGCACTCGACTGATTCTGTAAAAACAACTTTTTTCCCCTCTTACAATTGTGAACTTAAAGCTGAGTAATATAGTGAGACTCATTTTCTGCTTAAAAAAAAAAAAAGAAATTATTAAGTTTCCCAGGTGGCACTCCTAAGATTTCTCAAAGCGTCAAGAGTTCTAGAGTTCATTCTTCAGTTGTGTGCACAGATTTCGGCTCTTTGGACAACTGCTAGTAGCTTTTTACTGGAGGAAAAACACAGACAGATATGTGGACAGTGTGTTTACATCTGGGTGTCTGGGTTTGTACCAAAAAACACGCTTCCAAAATGGCTCAGGAAAGTCTGTTTTCAATGTTTACATCAGACTTTTTTTTTATTCATCAAAACTTAATTCTAGCACAGTTCATCTCCCAGGGATTGCTTCCCCTGCAGTAGAAGGCCACTAGGATTGAAGCAACCTGCCTGTCCTTCTGCAGGAAGAACTGTTGCATCATCTACCACATTTTCAGACCCATTGTTTTAGACTCATAGCAGCAAATAGATTATATTTTTGCTGTTTGGGGGGAGCAAAACAGCAGCCCTGTGTAACTTACACTTCTTATGTGTTTTGCTGTTATGAATTTAAGGACACAATTGCTTGAGCGCAAGCTCTCTCATTGTTTTTTAACAACAATGCAAACAGTAAGTCCAATTCCTTGCTGTTATATTCTCATTTCCTTTCCTCTTTGAAGGCTAACTGTACTTTTTTTCCTCTCCTTTCTTAGAAGGCGGTGGATTTCCTGTTGCATTTGAGAATCGTGAAGATAACTTCATGTATAAAGTTCTTGCACAACAGAGTTGAAGCCTGAGAACAGTAACTCTAGCTTGAAGAGTACTTGTGCAACAAACAGATCACTAAATTCTTCCAAATACAATATGCCTTGTGTTCTTGAACTTAATTTGTGGGTAATAGGAGAAAGGAAGATTTAATGCTTTCTTAGAGACTCTGTTAGAACAAACAGTCCGGATTTCTTCCCTGTCTTTCACCTCAGTGATCTTCTTAAAATGAATCAGTAGGCAGCAGGCATGTTTTCTACAGTCTTGCTGGCACCGCGATCTTGTGTTCTATAAGGGAGAATAAGTAGCTAGCATTGAGTCTGTTCTGTATAAGCATTCACAGAATAATACTTGCTTTGTGAAAGGAACTTTGTGCTGGGAAGAGGGCAAAGGAGTTTGGAGGAAGAGGTCTCAAGTGTGGAGTGTCTGTGTGATTTTCAGTGCGCGCGAGGCTTGGTTTGTTCTGTTATCTTGGGAAGAAAACACAAAGAATTCTGTAGACATCATTAAGTTAACAACTGTACTGCTCTCTGATAAGTGAATGGTGAATAAGGTACTCTTAGGAGCAAAGTCAACTTTCTCATCTTTTAGCATGATTTAGTAATGTTTGTTGGGCTGTGCTTCCTGCTTACATCACTCGTTACTGTTTGTTTTGGTGTTACTGCTGTGGAAACCCGTAATAGGAGAGGTGGGGTTCTTTTTGTTGGTTTTTTTCCTTATGTATGGTAAAATCAAGGAAATGCAAAATTCACACACAAATCAGTTTGATTTGGCTGCAAGAAGTACAAAAACGAGTATGAAGATGTGAGAAGAACTGGTTATGTTTCTTACAACAGAAAGCACTTTCTCTATTTGTTTTTGGTGTTTTTTGTGCATTTTGTTTGTTCTGCTTTTGTTTTTGGGTGCTTTTTTTCCTTCAGACTTGGTGGGGAGAGGAGTGAGAATATTGTACTGGTATGATTTATTGCCTGGAATGCCTTTCACATGTATTTCTTTTCTTGTCATTTGTGGATATTAGGCTTGCAGAGAAAGCAAGGATAAATTAAACTTTTTCTTCTGTGGTGAAAGTATTCCCCGGGTATTTGGCCATAAAATAGAATGACATGCCTGGATAGTAAGCCAAGGAACTCCTTGCATGTAGAAGTGCATAACTTCTGAGATTAGGTGAAACTTTCTTCAGCTGGCATAATTGTAAACAGAGTATTAATCAGCGAGTTGTTTTTTGTTATGACCTTCTGTCATTAAAGGCACAAAGAGCTGTTTCTGCAAGTGTTCCTGGAAAAAAAACAACAGTTTTCTTTCGTCTAGGTAAGACGATAACAACAGCAACTAGTGAGTCGCCATCAAGAGTGAAATTTTCTTGGTAGAAGTAGCTAAAAGTGCATCGCATTCCTTTCACATGAGTGAATAAGTTCTGCAAATCAATGATTTCATCCTAGCAAATGCAAAGCTTCCAAGTGGCATGAGGTAGATGTAAAATATACATTGTGAATTATAACACATGCAGCAAGATATGTTTTAAATAAATACATAAGGTTATGGATGTGATTTGTGTGTGTTATACTATGTGTGTATATCTCTTGCTACCATGAAGAGCTAGTGAGGTTCTTCTAGGTTCTGGAGGCTTACAGGAAGAGTAGGGTTGTGAAGACAAAAAGCTTGTGTGCTTGTTATTTCGGGTCTTAGGTGTGGTCAAGAGAATAAGGTGGTGTCTGTCACACCCATTCATCATCACGTTAAATGTAACTGTGCTTCAGGCACTGCTCTGTGTGCATCCCCGATCTGTTTTTGTCTTCCTCTCTTTGAGCCTTGCTTTTAGTCTGAGGCTATCTAGCTGCTGCTTCTAAGTGCATTGGCTTGGGCTGACGGGAGGGAGAAGAGAGGAGGAAAAACAGTAAAACCCATTTTCCTGCAAGACTAAAGGTCCTAGTAAGTATGTGGATTTGCAGGTCTGAAAAACAAATATTGAAAGATACAGGGCAAAAGCACAATTTTAAGGGCAAAATACATGTATCATTCTTTGATTATTACTCCTATTCTAAGCAAAATAACTTTAAAAAAAAATTTGTTGTGAGAAGCTGGACTTGATAGATTTTGATAGTAATAACTTTGATTAATCTTTAGGAAAGTTGGCTGGCCTGTGGCCTGTAAGTTGTGTATGTGTGTTATCAAATGGCAAGCCGTTGGCTGGTCACAGGGGCTCTTCTGGAAGAGAAGGAGTGTCTGGGATTCCTTGGGCCTTTAGCACATTTAGTGCTGCCCATGGTACAAGCCATGATCTGTCTGTAAAGTAATCCTGGTCGTGTCTCCATTGCACTTGTCCATGTGCATGATAATTGCAAAACTGTCTATCTACCATAAGTTGTTTGCGGGCAGCTTGAGAAAACTCAGCATTTCTTGTTCTGCGTGTTGTTATAAACCACTAAACTTTAAGACTGGGAGTAAGAGGCAGTGCTTACTTGTGCTCTTGTGTTGGATTAGCTTTCCCTGGTGACCTGTACGTGTAAGCCTAGGCCTTCCAAGAGGAGCAGCAGAGAAAGGACTGTAACCCTTAGTTTGCCTCAGCAGCATTGGGTGATGGATGGTACTGTACTGAAGGTTTATAGAGACAGTGTCACAGTGTGTGTCAACCACTCTCAAACTTTGTTAGCATCATACAGGACTTTATGGAAAAACACCACTTATTGTGCTGAGATCTTTGATGCTGCTAGTCTTTTGACAGTAGGCTGTAGTAGTGTCTTAAATATTTATATTCTGAGGTGTTTGATATTTAGTAAAGACATCACAATAAAATAAATTCTTAGTACTTGTGTGCTGTCATAGTCTGCTGCAGTTCCTTGATTTATCCTTATGTTTGTCCTGCTCAGATTATCTTTCAAATATCTTTCTTGGATGCAGGCGCTTTTTGGCATCCTTCTTCCTGTATAAATATTCTTCCTTACAAGAGCTTCTGCATCTTAATCCTAGTCACCTATTCCCTAGATCTAAATGCATGCTTAAAGAAAAGCTAGAACAGATTTGCCATCAATTAAAATTAGGTATGTTAAATAACAAATATAGAATGGTCTATGCAGTATTTCTCTTCACGATAGATCTTTCTCTGTTCTCATATGGTGCTCATAGAGGCCTTATGAGAGAGCACTGCCCAGAAATAAATATGTTTCCCAACCAGGGAAGTCACCTGCAAGTATAGAATTCAGTAACACAAGATCAGGTCTCAGCAATAAAGCATGCACAGCATATATACAATTTCTTCTTAATGCAGTTTTGTTCTCTTTCCCTCCCACCCCCATGCTTGGCTTTGACCTTGACTTTTGCTGGAAGCTTCTAAACTATGTTAGAATCTGTTAAAGACATCTTCTGTTATACTGTACATTTTTTTCTCTTGTGTGTTCTGTTTTGTTCCCCACTAACATCTGAATGAGTTAATAGACAGTAATCTTCAGACCAGAGGAGCCCTGGTATTTTATAGTAAGCTCAAGAATGACTTTAGCAGATGTCGTTTCTGTTCTTGGAATGCTGAGGGACATGGGAGAAAGAGCTACATAAGAACAGTGAAAATTTCTTAACCCTGTTCAGGGTTCCAGTCAAGTTCTGCAGCACACTAATGATGGCTTTCTCACTGTATAGCCCACAACCTTTCAAATTCAAGCAGGTCTCCACCAGTGGAATTACTTCTGTTCAGCAGAGGCAAGTATGGCTATTACACCATCCCTGGCAAGCTGAAAGATGAATCGCATCATCTGCCAGGTGATGCAAGAGTCCCCTTATGGGGAGAGGAAGGATGAGGAAGCAAGCCCCTAGCTAGCTCTGGTCTTTTGGTGAGACTCACAGGATGTACAAGAAACCTTGTGGGAGAAATGTTGAGTTGAACTTCTCCATTTCCTTAATTTTTTCTTTTTTACAGCTTCCTCTCTTAAATTCTTATCACTGCACCTCAGTGGTTCCTCTTTAAGCAGGCAAGAAGTTCTGTGCAGCTAGTGTTACTTGAAGGCTACATTTGTTGTGAGTATGTTGACTGCTAAATAATAATTAGAAAAATAAAGACTTCCAGTTTCTTGGTACTGTTTGTACCTAGCTAATTAGTGGGAGGAAATAGAGAAAAGAAAATTGGACTCTAGTCATCATGAAATGATAATATGAGACAGTAGACAGAAGCTGCACCGTGAGGAAATTCTGATTAGACAGATTCTTTTCTGTCTGTGGTCCAGCACTGTAATAGGTTGTTGAATCTGCAGAATGGGCAAGGTCTCTGCCAAATCTGATTTACTTGCACCTGTTCCTTCTGGGCAGCTGGATGACCTCCAGAGAGCCCTTTCAACTTTAAATCGTCTATCATCATTTAAAGCGAGTACATGCAAGCTTTGAAAATTACTGCTGTGAGATTTTAATTCGCCTGAGATTTCTTAGGGCTCTTTTTTTTTTCCCCCTGCAATTATCATTGGTAATCTTGAGTTTTGTAGCGTTACATTCTTCTAACTACTAGAAGATAATTCTCCATTCATCACAACTTTTTTTTTTGCCAGCACTGCAGCACAGTTCATCTGACATAGTAATAAGTTTGTATAATGAATTTATTCCTATTTTACCACCTAGGAGAAACCATAGTTGGCAAAATGTATTCTGAGTTGTCTGAGCCCATAGGCTTAAACTAGCCATCTACCCCTACATCGTGATCAGTTTGTGTCTGTGATTATTTTGTAGCATCCCATATCAGGAGATGATGTTGGCCTACGCTCTCTGAAATCTATTGCATATACATGAATACAAATTATGAAATTGTCATTTTAAAAAGAAGCCAGACTTAAGCATTTCCCAGAGGATTTAACTTAATAGGAGTGGGAAGCAGGATCTCTTGGACTTCAGTTCTTACTCATATAAACACTTGTTCTAAACCAGGCTTAGACTATTTTATAGCAACTGCAATGTTTCTCTTACTCATCCAGGCAAACTATTGGACGTTCAAATTGGACCATTTAGGTCTTTAAGATGACAATAAGCTTCTACAAGTGGCTCTTGTACTGTTAGCCAACTTTTCATACTGGATTCCAGCATGATCTGAAGGAGAGCAAAGTCCAGTAATTCTCACTTTGCTGTAACCATTTAAAATTTGTTACCCTTGAGAACTATTTAATCATGATCTCAGTCATGTTTATATCATTTTCCATACTCAGGCTATTTAAATCCGTATTGGCTGTGTTAGTCGTACCAGATGGTTTTACATAGCTTTTGCTGTAAAATGAAAATTAATGGCAGTAGGCACACAGAAATCTCTTTCTGGCAGAATTTCAGTTGACCTATCTGGGCCACTTCTCCCATGATTCCATTTATGGGGAAAATTGATTCCATCCTATACTCAGATGCGCATTCCCCTTCTAGTGTGTGCTCAGCTCACTCTGTTTCTGGGTCCTCCATCACAGCACCAGTTGTGTCCTTAGGAAGGCCTGGGGAAGAAACGTAGGCAAGCAGCAGTGATGAAGCACACTGCATTTTAGGTGCTCAGAATTTCCTGAGTTACAGCAGAATCAGCTACTGGAAAGCAACAGTCACTTCTCAGACTGCTTCCTTACCACTGAAACAGATCCTGTTATGGCACTGTAGAAGAATATTTGACATACACTGTTAGGCACAGCCAAACTCAAAAGCTGTGTCTGCAAATGCAATTGTATATCCTTAGTATTTTGGGCAAGTGGTTACCTAGTTTCTCACGAAGAACAAAGGCAGAGGCTGAGAGTGAATGTGGAATAGCATCTGATTCAGTTCTGAGCTATTTTCAAGCTAAACATCTTCTGTCAGATGACCAGGCGACACGAACGAGACCATCCTTCTCTTTTACAGCAAACTGAAGAATGTGTATGAGAACAAGTCTGTCTTGTTTACTAGTTTAGTTTTTGCCTCAAGTTGCATAAGCATATCCTTGATGTGCTTTGTATTGCTGGGGAGGGAAAATGTAACTTCCTATGTCACTGAAGATGTCAGTTTTGAGAGTGGTGGTTATGACAGTGCAAGAAGGCTGGCTGGTTGCTGTCAGCTCAGTTGGAAGAGGGAGTGTATTTTGGATGGAGCACTTAAGGAGAAGGAACTTGTGCTGGTCAACAAATTATCTCTACTTGTTTTTAGCCTGAAAGACCCGTAAATGGTAGGAGTTTTGGGAACAGTGGATGTGCTTATGAAAACCATTCTTTCTCTTGCTTATTTCTGATTGTGTTTTGGAAATTCTTGAAACATTAAGGCTATTTCTAGGTATGCTGTACAGTAACTCTCAACACACTAATGATCCTAGGTTTCTGTGCCTTATAACATTGCAATAAAATAATAATCACTCCCGTTTAGCCCCCTCCCTTTCTTATTTTTTTCTAAGGAAATAAGAGCTCAAGCGTAAAGTACTGCTGGTTTGGAGTAGCAACTGAAGAGAATGGGTTAATATTTTCTTTGCATTTTTGAGAGGCAATTGCAAGCACACTTCAAATTAAGCAATCCTCAAGGAGGATGTTTTTTTAAAAAGAAAAAACAACAACAAACCTATCCTGGAAACAAAACAGCAATTATGGTGCTCATTTTCCTAATTAGAGAATATGTAAGCCAACATTTTGTTTGTTACATATCCAGTGTAGACCAAAAATATATATAGTTGAGGGAAAAAGAACTATTTCATCTTTAAAGTTATCGTAGACCCATAGAATGGCTTGGATTAGAAGGGACTTTAAAGATCATCTAGTTCCAACTTCCTGCCATGGGCAGGATTGTCAGCCACTGAATTGAGGCTGCCCAGGGCCCCAGCCAACCTGGTCTTGAATGCCTCCAGAGATGGAGCAACCACAGCTTCTCTGGGCAGCCTGTGCCGGTGCCTCACGACCTCCTGAGTAAAGAATTTCTACCTAACATTTAACCTACATCTCTCCTCTCCTACTTTGAAACTGTTCACCTTTGTCTTATCCCTGTCAGAACATGGTAACAATAGCACCTCTCCTATGAGCAAAGGTTGAGGGAACTGGGCTTGTTTAGTTTGGAGAAGAGAAGGCTCCGGGGAGACCTCATTGTGGCCTTCCAATACTTGAAGGGAGCGTATAAACAGGAGGGGGATCGATTGTTTGTGAGGGTGGATAGCGATAGGACAAGGGGGAATGGTTTTAAGCTGAGACGGGGGAGATTTAGGTTAGATATTAGGAGGAAGTTTTTCACACAGAGGGTGGTGACGCACTGGAACAGGTTGCCCAAGGACGTTGTGGATGCCCCGTCCCTGGAGGCATTCAAGGCCAGACTGGACGTGGCTCTGGGCAGCGTGGTCTAGTGGTTGGCGACCCTGCACTTGGCAGGGGGGTTGAGACTCGATGATCTTTGAGGTCCTTTTCAACCCAAGCCATTCTATGATTCTATGATGATTCTATGGAAACAATTGGTCTCCCTACTGTTTATAAGCCCCTTCTCAAGCACTGGAATACTGCAATGAGGTTTCCCCATAGCCTTTTCTTCTCTTTTCTTGCCCCTAACCCAAGTACAGTGCCTTATGCTTGGACCTCTTGAACATCACTAGGTTCCTGTGGGCACTTTTCTCAAGCTGTGTTTGTTTTAGATGTCTACTGATCTGGCTTTGGGTTAGCTCATCTACTGTGTGAGCTTCTTGAGCCATTAGGCTTATAGGTACAAGCATGATCAGGGCAAGCTTGTTGGTTTTTTTTTCTTCCACATGAAAGAAATAAATTCATGTTCCTCTGTTTTCCTTGCAGCTGCAAGCAGTAGCTGGATAGCTGCTGAAGTGCAGCTTCTTCCTGAATAATCATCTGCAGGAAGGCTTGTAGTTTTCTCAGGGTTATCTAATTGCTATGGAGGCAGTGGTCCTTCAAATATAAAATGATTGAAACAGTAGCTATAGCATTTTTTTCATGTGCTGTCTTGAGTAAGTGGCTTGCAATTAATATGTTCCTTCACTTTGGACAGAAGTAAGTTGAAAGATGAACTGCTTATATCCTTGCAGATTAAACTGCAATTTAATTATGAAAAAGCTTGCATCGCCACATTTAATTAATGCTTGCATTGTATTATTGTTGGCAGAACTAAGATTAGTACTAGAACTTACCATCCTCTATCTTGGTGGGTTTTTTCTTTCTTGGTAAATTATGCCAGATTGGAAGTGATCTGTCTCCATCATGATTACTGTCCCTCCCACAGAGTACGCTCACAGCCTGCTGGAAGTGTTCCCAGTGCCTGGGAGCAGTGGGTGGTGGTATGGGCATGGGTTACCCTCTGCCTGGGCAGCAGCCTGTGCGCTCAGCTGTGACCACAGCTGATTTAGGAATTGGGATTCTCAAAGGTTTAGAGAGCTGGAATGAGGCATTTGAAATCTAATCTGTTTAGATGCTTAAGTTATGGTGCTTGATGCCCATTTCTCACCTGAAACTTTCAGGTGCTGCTCACTATCCACTTAAATGTACCAATATGTCGATATACTGTGTGAATATCTGGCCTCTGTTATGCACTGGTTTTTGTATTCTCTCAAATTACTTCTGCGTTATGAATTGCTTGTGTGGCCTTTTAATTACTTCTCAGTGAAACACTGAGTATCATTTATGGTCACTGTTCTCACTAACTGCTGTTTGTCTTTCTCCTTGGAAAGTAAGCTGGTATTAGTCCAGCTGAAACACAGTTACAAAAGGTATGTTCTGGTCTCCATCACTGTCATGGTAGTTTCAAAAACATTATACTAATCACTTAAATGTTTTCTTTATTTCTATCTGATGCTCAGGTTATTGTTATCAAAGTAGAGTCTGTTTATTTCTTGATCTTCTGTATTTTGTCAAGTCATGCGCTGCAGATCTCTTTGTCCTGACAGCTGGATTAAATACCTTTTAGCTTAGACTTGAGGTTTTACAGCTTCACACTGTGGTTTCACAGCTACAGACAACACTGTGAGGTCTGCTTGCCCCTTTGAAGCCTGCAGTATGAGCTGTTTGGGAGAGGCTTGTTATACACACAAAAACAAACTAAAAAAGAACAACCTGGTTTTGGTTAAGGCTTTCTGCTTGCTAATCAATTCTAAAAACTGGCTTGTGCAAACAGCATCACTTCTCTAAATACAGAAATAGGGTGACTGGAACCTTAAACACTGCCCTGACGTTGGCTTAGTCAAATGCTTAATGTTCTGTTTTAGTTGTGGATTGTATGTTATAAAGGAAGCAGTGAGATCATTCATGCAGTGTAATTCTTGAGGCTGACAATGGTTTTCTTCTTGATCTTTAAACAGATGGGCCTGGGCCATGAGCAGGGATTTGGTGCCCCCTGCTTAAAATGCAAGGATAAGTGTGAAGGATTCGAGCTTCATTTTTGGAGGTAAGTGACTTAGCACACCTTGACACCTGTATGTAAATGTGTAAGTGCTGTTTTTTCTTCTATTTTTCCATTAAACTATTCAGATGCTTTAAAGAACCTGTGTTCATGTTCAGAACTAGAGGTTTTCAGCAGCATTGGAACAGATAAGTATGTAGTCACGTATGATTATCTGCACTGAAGTCCGTGGTACTACTGGTACTGAAGCATTTGCTAGTTTAATAAATGGTTGAAGTAGGTTTGTGAAAACATCTCTATTTCTACTGTAAGAGTGCTTCATCTCAGTAATAAAACGCTTTCTCAACTTCTGATCAAATGCATCAGCTTTGATCTGAGATTTTAGGTAAAATTATCTCAGTTGAAAAGAAACTGAAACTTTGTGTACATCTGTACACAAAGTTCTTTGTGTACAGGGAGCTGTGTTATATTTCAACAAAGTTAAATGTTTCTTTGCCTTGAATGATACACTGCTCCTACACCAGGAAGGGCTGATGAGAGTTGCAGCAAATAGACCCTTGAGAGGTCAGTGCTGTTACTTTGACAGAAACATTCTATTCCCTTCTTTGTGTTACTAAAACATTAACAAATAGTTCTGACTTGTTCAGTTCACAGCTCCTACCGGGTGAACTTTAAGAAGTGGCATAGAGATTGTGATATTAAAAAAATATAAAAATAAAAAAACTCTTGAAGAGAAAAGCCTGCAAATAATAAATATGATTGATAGTAGCACTAGCACAGGCAACCTAACGAAAGCAGTTGCCTTTTCCCAGTGCTGTATAGCTATAGTCATAACTGTATCTATGACAGGATTTCATCATGGATTTTAACTGTGGTCTTTAAACAACTCAGCCAGAGTGGCATCAGGTGCAGATAAGGCCTAGGAGATTTTGTGTTTATCTCTGAGTACTTGAATGCAGCTGTGACGTGGTTTAGAAAATAACCAGACAGCCCACAGCAAAAACATGCTGTAAGTTGATGAGGATGTACTCAGTTGTGTATCTGCAATACATGACTATGAAAGTAACTTACAAATAACAGAACAGTTGATGTGTGTAGGTAATTCAGTGAAACTGAACACAAATCTTGCAGGAGTAAATATATTGTTTCCCTATGCTTACAGGAAAAATCATGTCTTTTACTACTTGGGAGGAAGACCTTTGTTCAGGGCCAGTTTGATAAGGAAATTACGTGTGGGGAGGAAAAGAGATTAGACCAGATGATTTCTTCTTTTTGTCCTCTTATTCTTAGTTCACACTGCTGAGACCTAATTACTAACTTTTTCTTCAAGAAAAACTAAGGATAAAAAGAAATGTCTAAAGTGATACAGTCACGTAAATAAGCATATTTGCCAAGTTAGAGTGTAGCTACTTGTGTGTGTATTTAAAGATTTTTTTTGTGTGCACTTTTCCTTAATACTTCTTTCACTGCGCTGCTCCTGCAGTTATGGCTCATTGTGGTAGGTTCTAAATAATCAGCTTGTCAGGACACTGTTTCTTAAAGAGAGCCTGTAGATGGCAGTGCATTAAAGAGCAAGTAAGAAGACGTGAAAACAGTAACTGTTTAGTTTGGATTGAAGTTATAATTTGGGAGTTGAAAAGATATAGGATAGTCCAAGCAGCAAGGTAGCCAAGAGAAATACTTCCTCTAGGTGTCAGACAAATGTAACGTATAAAGAGATAAAAGGTTAACAATTAAGGCAGTTCTAGAACAGGCTGGAATGTAGCTTTTCTCTACTGGATCTGCTTCTGGACACAGGGAGGATGTGAATCTGAAGTCTGAAATCAGTTGTATAAGAAGTTCTTAAAGGAAAAATTTAGTAGTATGTTTTGCCTGGTGAAGACATCTCAGGAGTTTATCACTGGAATGGAAAGAGGGACAGGTGGGTTCTGAATGTCTGTTCACCTGGCTATCTGAATACTTACTGTCTTAGTTTTGTTCCCCTGACTACATCCTGACTCTCCTGTTCCCCCTAGTTTTATAGTTCTGCTTGATGCTATATGGTGTGGAATATATATCCCTTTGGCCAGTTTGGGTCGGCTATCCGGGATCTATCCCCTTCCAGCTCCTTGTGCACCCCCAGCCACATTGCTGACAGGGCAACATGAGAAACTGAAAAGTCCTTGGTTCTGTGCAAACACAGTTCAGCAACAACTAAAGCATCAGTGTGAAAGCATCAGTGTGTTATCAACATTATTCTCATCCTAAATCCAAAAGACACCATACTAGCCACTATGAAGAAAACTAACTTTATCTCAGTCAAATCAGGACAATTTGGCCATGTTAAGTCTTAATCTGAAATTCTGTTTTAAATCAATATATGCTAGTAGAAATGAATAGAATATTATCTTTGTAACATCAGTTATCAAAGTTGGTTCAAATTTTGTCACTAATTTCATCTTTTATTCATCTTCAAAAGACAGCTGGACTGGAAAGGACTGCTGTGGTGGGTTGACCCCAGCCCGTGGCCAGGCACCCACACAGCTGCTCATTCGCTGTTTCCTGCACACTGGAGCTGGGGAGAGAACAGGAAGAACGGAAGTGAGGAAACTTGTGGGTCAGGATGAAGACAGTTCAATAGGTGCAGGAAAGGTGGGGGAAGCAACGGGTGCAAAGCAGTCACTCACTATCTCCCATGATGCTCAGACAGTGTCTGAGCAATGGCTGCTTTGGAAGCCAGAAACCCTGCCTTCTTTATTTGCTACATCTATTGGTTTTGCTGAGTGTGATTTTGTACCATATGGAATATCCCTCTGGCCAATTGAAGTCAACTGTCCTTTCCTACCTTATTTGTAACAGAGGGGCAGACCATGAATTGAAGTGCAAGCACTGCTCAGCAATTGTAAGTGCTATCAAAAATATTTTTAATCATGAATCCAAAACACAGCACCACAGGGACACTCTAAGTAAAGTTAACTCCATGCCAGCCAGACACAATGCAGTAGCTGAGGCCACAGCAGTACTGCACGTGGACTGTACCCTGTCAGGGTGATTCCGCCCTCTGGTGGATAGAGCTGAAGTGCTTCTGCCGGCTGTGCAGTTCTTGTTATCTCTTCTATATGTGAAAACTCTTGCGTACCTTCAAGAACCAGGTGGAATTTCTCTGTTTCTGCACAGGAGAGCATCGGTGCTGCCTTTGGCAGGTCAGACTGGAGAGCGCATCGAAAAATATTCAAGTATACCAACCTAGTAGTGATATTTTACACAGAGCTGCTATACCATCTTTCTCTGTACTGTTAGTGTTAGGCAAGTATGTCTTCTGAGGTGGCAGCTTGAAGTCTTCAAGCTACAGTTCTTGGCACAACAGGTGGGCTGACTTTGCAGATGCAGAACTGTTAACTTGGGCTAATACACAAGTAGGGATAAACAAAGCCCTTAGTAAAACTTGTTCCCAAATCTAGCTATTCTCAAAGCCTTACTGTTGTCACCTGCCTATAAGTCAATACAATGGAAGTTGCAGTCTGCAATGGTTAAAAAAAAAATTACCTGCTTTATCTCAGTGTGCTAATAACTTTTAGCTTTTAAAATTGTCTTCAGAATTATGTTTCCATCCAGATTCAGCATAAACAAAGAGTAGAGTCTTCTAAGTTCAGATATAATAATTCTTTCAGATTGCAAACATGCCTCCACAAAATTAGCATGACAAGCTAGTTGTTTAAAAAAAAAAGAAAAAAAAATACCACAACAACTGCTACTGATAAAAGTATTTGTTCTTTGGGAATTTATTTCCCACTAGAGCGAGGTGTGGAACAGGACTCAGATCTTACAAGTGGGAAGGAAGGTTCTGATTTATTAGTCATGGACTGGGAAGTGATAATTGCCAAAATGTTAAAGCTTCTGGAGACAAGAATCTTAAGCTTGGGATTGACCATTACGAGCAACTGGCTTCTTAGCACAGATACGACTCCTGTAAGGCAGAGGGAACTTAAGGTGGGCTTTAACATGCTCTGATACTAAGGCTGTCATGTGAGAACTGAGGCACAGTACTAACTGCATTTACAATTACTGCAGCTGCATTAATAACAGGAAAACACAAAAGACGGAAGAACCAAAAGAGTTGAGTTTGTTTGTTTTTGTGTGGAGAACAAAGCTTCAAGACTTGCCAGGTGTTTGCTGGGAGTTTCTCTGAGCTTGCAAATGCTTCTTTCTGATGCTTCAAAGCCAGCATAGGAAGGGTTGTGATCTGAGTTGTTATTCTTCTCTTTCTTTCAAAATGAAAAACTAGAATAGCAGGAGGATGAGTGACATTTCCTTCTGTAGAAGGAGCCTTGTGGGTTGTAGAAAGCTATGAGATGAGAATTCGTGGGCCTAGGAGTCAAGGAGACAATATGGAACCTATTTTTCTTCTTACCCACCCAAGACCTGGAAGCAAGACATAGTCTGCTAAATCTGTATTGTACAATGATATCACTTTTAATTCCACAACTCTTAAGCTTCCTGCTTACCTGCCATGTTTTGAAGAGGGAAATCTTCCCAAACTGCTAAAATTGGACTGGGGAACACTTTTGTCTTTTGCTGAAGTCCTGTCTGTGTGTCCGCAGCTCTCAGGAGTTTCTAATACCTCCTTTAATAGAGATTCTGCTGAATGCCCTCAAGTTAAAGAAAAAAATATATTATCTTTTCCTATGCTTATACTGTTATAACCCATTGGCAGAATAAATGAAGAGAATGGTCTTGCTACCCCTCTTCTAGGTGGAACCGGGAGAGATAAATATGTCTGTCTGTATATAGAAGCAACTGGCTATCCTAGCACATGTGAGATCCTTGCTTTAACACTGAAACTAAAAAAATTGTCAGTTATCAGACAGACTTGTGAAGTGTGATGAAGGGTTTGAGGTAATGTGATATAGTCACTTAAGAAAGAAAGCTGTATCATAGTCAAAGAAAACACTAGAGACTGTGATGGATGATCAGGATTCTGATGCAGCAATTTAGAGGAAGAAAGCACGACTGAACTGTAAGCAGTACTTTGTGCTAAGAGTTGTATATGTAGGAGATATCCAGTTGACATTTAGGGATAAGAATTAAGAAAAGGGATTATAAATCAGAACAGGAAACCTTTTTTGGCTTTTAGCAACGTACAGATGTCTCTGTGTGGCAGAGATTCAGTGGAGCCTTAGGGAGTGGGGGAGATGGCAGCAGCCTCAGGGATTTTCCTGTAGCTTACTGCAATAGGCTGACATCAGTTATGAGTCAGGATTCTTTTCTGGATTATTTGCTCCTGCGTTTGGTGACTTATCCACAAGCTCTAATGCCAGACCAATCACATTTACAAACAGCTTCTTGCAAACTGTATGTGGAACAAAGAGTCATTCACTGATTCCTTGAAAGAGTGAGGAGATAAGATCAGGCTGAAATGTTCACAGTCAATTTCTTGATATGAGTAAGCATGAGGAGGGGCAAGTTCAGCAAGCATAAAGATAATGCTTTTTCTTCTCAATTCAATATAAACTATGGTAGTTTAATGCCAGTTTTCACAGTAGGACCCAGGAAGGACCTGAAGGTAAAATACATGTTCATTTTTTTTTTGTAGGGGTTTGTTTATCTGTTTATCAAGATAACAGAAAATCTCTCAAGAATACTGAAACTAGTGAGACATACTAGTCCTTCAAAGTGGGACTGAAGATAAAAGCAGTTGAAGTCATGGTATTCTTCTAGTTGGGAACAGAAACAGGATCTCAGAACTCTAATAGAAAGTAAATATGCCATATGAGCAAAACCCTAAGTGGCTCTTCCAGCACCTGTGAAAATCCAAGGGGAAGAGTTCCCCCACACCTTGTTGGAGAAGGCTGATCTTTGCAGGCTGTCAGTGCTATGCTGCTGTAGATGGAGGCTGTATGGAGCAGGGAAAGCTAGACAAGCTGCCGTACTGCTGTTGTGATCACACAGCCGGTACAACCATGTGAATTGTTCTCAGTGAGTTCTGTTTTGCAGTCAGAATAGTTGTGGACAGCAAGGTATACTCACACTTGCTGAGTGTGCAGTTTACCAGAAGATATCTGTTCAGTCACCTGTGCTGTTAGAGCACATGCTATCAAACAAGACCGAAACACAATGCTTATTGCTAAAGGTTTAGGTGGAAAACATGAAGAAAATGTCTGGCAAACTGTTGTTCAAGTTGCATGCGCGCTGTGGGGCATAGAACTCTGTTCATCACTGATGTAATAATGAGCTAAACCTTCAAAAATAGGTTCTTCTGTAGCAGATAGCAAAATTGACCGTTTCTGTTTGGAGTGGGATCTGTAACTCAGGAAACTGTGGTTGCTGTACAATCAGATGACCAGGACTCAATCCATCACTCACTGAAATGATCATAGAGTATTCTTGTAATATACTGTATAATTTTGGGGATGGCTGTGCATCACTTCACCTGACCTTATAGGCAAGTCTTCCTCTTCCTCCCTTTTCCACTGCCTACTGGGCTTGCTGTAGTCATGGGCTCATTCCAACTATGCACTCATTATGTGTCTTACAATAAGGTCTGTCTTGTCTTCAAGGCTTCAGACAGCAAGCTGCTAAACAGCGTGAGAGTTAGGTGGTTTCTGGTAAGCAGTGCTGAGAAGTGTTTTTTCTCTTTATAGAGAGCAGTCTCATGTTATTCACTATGTCAAGAGTAAATAATTGGGTAAAATGTTGCTCGTTTTTGTCCATTTTCAAGAGATGTCCAGAATGTTGATCTGTTCTTTTCATATGTAAGGAGAATCATCAGTTAACATCCAGCTTCACTAACTTACTTATGCTGTGGTTGAGTGGAAGCTCTGGGAAAGCCATTAATAAATAGTGAACCAGAGCAGCTAATCCAAGGTTCTGCTTATTAAAAGTGATTTGTTTAGTTATGCTTAATGTAATAAATTGCTATCTAACGTGCCTTCATCAAAGGAGTTCAAATATGTTTTACTGTATATGAAAGAATAGGTCCATCTATCTGAGTAAACGAAACCTTCTGCCATTTAAGGCTGTTATCTGTGAAAATTCTCTGTACAGCTTGTACCAGAGTACCTCTGACTTTGTTCAGAGATGTCAGAAATACTTTGTCCATATAAGCAAGTCACTCCTCACCTTCTCTTTTAAATGCTGAGCTTGCACCATGTTCTGTTTTCTGTGTACTTATTTTCCTTTCTACAAAATGCTTGTTTCCAGTTGTTAGTAACCCTGTGGTAAGCATACATCACGCAAATGGAGAAATAGTAGTGTGTGTAATTCTAAATATACAAAGAGAACCTGAAAAAAAATTAAGGATACAAATAAATAATTGCTGGGGATCATATTGATGTGCTTAAGGCATAAGTCATGTGTGACTACCCACAATCAACCTGATAGGTGGGTGATCATGGAGATGTATATGCACGGTAACATAACTGAGGGAATGACACAGCAGCCAACTACATTAATGCATTTTAGTATGGTATATTTATCTGATCCTAATCTCAAGGAATAAATAATAAAATAAAGAATATCCTCCAAGGATATTTAACAAACTGCTGGAAAACTTGTATCTAACCTAATCAAAGTTTTGAAAATGAGATTTTGGGTTCCTGCTGATGTTGTTACTGCAAGTGCCACTAATGGGAGCTATAGACTGCAGCTGAGATTGTAATTCTTTGCTGTTTCCATGAATTTCAGAAAAATATGCCGCAACTGCAAATGTGGCCAGGAAGAGCACGATGTCCTCACAAGCAATGAAGAAGACAGGAAAGTGGGGAAACTCTTCGAAGATACCAAATATACAACTCTTATTGCAAAGCTGAAAAGCGATGGCATTCCCATGTATAAACGTAACGTAATGATACTGACTAACCCAGTGCCAGCCAAGAAGAACATATCCATCAATACTGTGACCTATGAGTGGGCTCCTCCTGTTCAGAATCAGACACTTGTAAGTTGGATCCTCTTTTTTCCTTCATGTTCAAGGCAAGAGTTGATGAGATACAAAGCACAGTTCAGTGGAACAACAAATCTGCCTCTTGTCATGCTTCTGAATGTACATAAACTTTTCTTCCTCCTCAAAACTAAGAGTATGGTGGATGTTTCCGATGAGCTTGCCTGTGTAGTCTTGCAAAAATTGATGTGCTTCTGTGGAACTTCTTGAACAGAGGAAATGAGGTTATGATATTTTTAATAGTAGATAACTCTTAACTTGTTGCATCCCTGGAGTGCAATTTCTCTAACCTACCTTCTTCAAAGGTGAGGTGCACAAAATGTGCAGTGTGTGCTTAGAATCGCATACGCACAAATGCACACAAAACAAAACAATTTATGTCACAGCTTAAAGTTAAGAGGAACGCCCGGACTTGCGTATGGCTTTTACTGTATATGGTAAGAGCAACTTCAGTGTTGACATCTCAGAGAAGAGCTCTCATTTAGTATGCTTGCAGCTCAAGTCGATGGGATGGTAGATAGCCTTCTGAGGATTTCTGCTTCACTGTTCAAGATTTTATTGTTAATTTACTGTTCCACAGTGTTGTGTAATCTGTGCTGGAGTTGTTATCTCTGACCTGCCTCTCTAAATAACCTTTTTCAGTGAACAAATCAAACATTGTGCAGCTAAACTGACCATTACTTAACATTCATTTAGTATTTTCATTTTTACACTTGTCCCTGCTTTATTAAAACGAGCTTTTTTTTCCTAGAACTTGTTCTGCAGTGGGCTATGTGCCTCAGCTTGTACTTCTTAAAGCTGTAGTGGTGATCAATAGCTCTAGACAGCTTTGAAGAGGCAAGGTGCTTTGTAAAACAATTGTTGCTTACTCTGAAAAGTAATAACTCTGTGTCATAAATAGCTTAAAAGAGAACCTGTCTCCTACTCTGGGAAGAAGCCAGTTAATGTTTCTGCTATATTTTTTTTCTCTCTACTGGGCTTCAGGACATTAATGTTTATGAAAAGAACCTTGTTTTTGACAAGTTTGCCTGTCGCTAGCAACAGTAGAGAAGATTTTAATCGCTTGTTTGCTTAAAAGGGTGGGTCTATAATAGAAATGGCATCTGATATCTAATTCTGCCTGATTTAGGCTAGGCAGTATATGCAGATGCTACCGAAGGAGAAACAGCCTGTTGCTGGTTCCGAAGGCGCTCAGTACAGGAAGAAACAGTTGGCTAAGCAACTGCCTGCTCACGATCAGGATCCTTCAAAATGTCATGAGCTATCCCCCAATGAAGTTAAACAGATGGAGCAATTTGTGAAGAAGTACAAAAATGAGGCACTTGGTGTAGGAGATGTGAAGCTCCCTGGTGAGGTGGAAACTAAAGCTACTGACAAGAATAATCTGAACAGTGGGGACAGAAGCACCTCAGCTGCTGTAGGAGCAATGGAGGACAAGTCAGCAGATCAGAAAGCATCTCAGTATGTAAGTATTAACAAAATAAATAAATAAAACAAGAAGGTAGTTTTCCATTTGAGTGTTTTCTTTGGTCATTTTAACTCAGTGAATGTGTTTGTTCATTTGAAATAGTGAACATCTGGGGAGGGGATGAAAGAAGAGAAATTGGAAACACTGTTAATGTCTGCTCGGAACTCCTACTTCCTGACAGTATTTAGCACATTGCTGCAAATAGCTTCCAAGATGACTTTTTCATGCTCATAACAAAAAAAAATGTTAGCTTGGAGATATAGCATATCAGGATGGCTTCTACAAAATGAAGGATGTTGTAAAATCTTTGACTGACTGCTACGCTTTTCTCTTCTTGAAGAATTTAGTTTAATTTTAGTTTAATTGTGGTCAACTATTTTCTCTTTCCTAGGAAAGAGTCAAAATTGCCCAGTTGTCAAATTGCATATAAATCTAAGAAATAAAGTAACACCTCTCCTTCCTACCTCCAACAAGTCAAGCCATGGAACTGCTGTTTTGACTAGCTTTTTTTTTCCTGTAATCAGATTTTTTTTTTCCTTTTGGCATCTGAGTTCCAGCTTGTAACAGCTCAGCAAAAAGAGTTGCATAAAATAACCTTATCTTCATTAATATTTCTAAAACTACAGCCTTCCTAAAGTACTTCCAACATGTCAAAATCTGTGATGCGTGTCTTAGCTACCAGTTATGAACACCAAGCAAGTGTTAGATAACTGAAGTAACATTAGACTAGTTTGTTTTTTTTCCAGTGGTTCCCTAGGGCATGCATTCAGTTGATTTCTGATGTTGGCCTTTCCTGTCAGTGACAAAAGATTTTGCACCTTGGTTTCCAGAAGTGTTACTGAATCACAGAAATTATCTCTGGGTCATTACTGAAAATGAACATAAAAGTTCTAGATGGAGATAAAAGTATGTTTGTTAACACGTTTGTAGAGTATGGTTTTCAGTGTCACTGTAAGTTTGGAGTTTTGTGGGGATTTTGTTTTAAGCCACCATACTGAATCACTTCTGGTATACTTCAGATGGAGTATGAAATTAATATTTCAGTTTTAGCTGTGAACGTGCCCACCTAACATGAGCAGTCGTGTGCTGTGCCATTTGGTTACCGGTGACTGCTTTCTAAAATGATCAGATATCTTTTGCCATTATCATGGAGATCCTAAGTTATTTAGTTACTTCATCATGGTCTGGTAGGTTACTGTCACTGTCTTGTCCGTCTCCTGTGGTGTCACGTTAGTTTCTCCACAGTAATTCCTTACATGCCTCCTTGTGAAAGGTCTCCAGAAATAGCTTACGTTGCAGCATACTGGCCAACTGGTTTGGACTGCATCGAGTCAAGGGGAAGCAGCATTCTTTCATATTTAGTAACCATATGAAAAGGTGCTTTATTTTTACATTATGCCTCTTGCTTCCTAAAGCTTTTTTACCAGAGTATACCTGCCAGTGCAGTCAAGACAGACCTCATGAACTATGTGCAGTGATTTAGAATGAGACATAAGTGTTTAACATGTAAGTGAACGTTTGAGTTGCTTATGTGTTGTCAAGGATTAAGTTTAACCTAGGTTAAGTAATTAAAATTTGTAGCTTTTTTAAGCATTTTGCTTGTTTTCTTCCATATTACTTAGTCTCAGCCATACACCGTAGCATTATCCCCACTTTAACAGTAGTAAAAGTCCAAGACAGAAGAGCTGCCAAACAACTTGCAGAAGAACACCATCCTTGTTTACTCTTTTATGTTCCTATCCATCAGTTCTGAGTCTTCATTCTCCAGATTTTCTCATCTGTGGTCTTTCAGACTGAGTCTGACAGTATATATTCCTGTAGCTGTGGGCTAGAAATTCACTTTCTTTGTAGGAACAGATTGCTTTTTTTAATCTGATTTTTAAAAATAAAACTAGATCTCCACTACTAATTTGTCTACCTATAACAATTGTCTTCATGAGGTTTTTCATTGTTAAAAATCTGTTTTTCCACAATTAAAAGATGAATAACAGAAAACTGGATATTTAACAGAATAATAAGCTCTACATTTAGTAAAGAAGGACTTCACTTTCTCTCTTAGCCATCTAGGCTGGGGATTTTTGCAAGTGACAGGTAACTTTTCTCTCACAATCTGTAAGTACGCAGCCATATTTTTGTTATGTATGCTGATCTTAGTCGGTTTGATGGAGGCTCCTTATTCTTGACTATGTGAGCTCATAGAACGTAACATGAGTTTTGTCTGTTGGATTTTTCAAAGTATCAGACAGTAGTTTCAGGAATGTGAATATTGCAAAATACACAAGTCCGTTTGCATAGCCCTAATGCTGTCAGTATAATATGTATCATCTTGGCTTGCTTGGTGTGACAATTGCTGTTCTGTGATATGTCACGTTATCTGATACTGGATGAAAACAAATACTGTAGCTTCATTATGGGCAGGTGGGGTTTTAATAAATGTTTATGTAATATGTAACTGCTATAAACATCCCTCTTCAAAGAATTACTTAATCTGTAAAACCTCTTTCCAGTCCTGCTATCGCTGCAAGCTGAACATGAAAGAAGGTGACCCAGCTGTCTATGCAGAACGTGCAGGATATGACAAATTGTGGCACCCGGCTTGTTTTGTCTGTTGTACCTGCAGTGAACTTCTAGTAGACATGATCTATTTCTGGAAGAATGGCAACCTGTACTGTGGAAGACATTATTGTGACAGTGAAAAACCCCGCTGTGCTGGATGTGATGAGGTAGGAAATAGCCCAGTCCGTTGTTTTATGCGCAAGTTTGTGATCCTGAAAAGTTAATATAATCTTAGTGAAGTACTTCAATGCAGAGATGTGACATCCATTCATTAGTTTTAGCTGATCATAGTTGCAAGGAACTGAGATGTGTGTGGATGCTGCACAGTCAGGAGGTTCCATAGGTTTGGATTTGGTGGGGGTTTGTGCAGTCCACAGGAGAGTAGGATATGTGTGTAATACGTGAGTGCAAATTGTCTGTTATGCAGTTGTTTCCTCGGAAAGGGCGCTAGGGGGAGCACCTCACTAAATTACATCTTAAGCAACGTAGAGAGAACAGCCTGCCTGATGTCTTTGGTATCTTATTGTTTCATCGATGAATGAAACGGAGGCTTTGGAAAACAGTGATACAAGTGAATACTTGCGTTTTTGTTTAAGTCATTCAAAGCAGTGGAATACCAGCAGTTCCTTACAAATTACAAAACATCACAAGGGCAGCTTTAATAAAGGAAGAACTATTCAGATATTAATGTTTGTGTGTTTTCCTCATAGCTAATATTCAGCAATGAATATACCCAAGCAGAAGGTCAAAACTGGCATCTGAAACACTTCTGCTGTTTTGACTGTGATTGTGTTTTGGCTGGAGAAATCTACGTCATGGTGAATGACAAGCCAGTCTGTAAACCATGCTACGTGAAGAACCATGCTGCGGTAAGATCCTTCATAGCACCAACACATCAGCGAGGAAAGAACTTGAAGAGTGTGAAGCTCTTACGTTTTTTCCCAGAGTGGGAATATCTGAGGAGAGTAAATTGAATACATGTTTAGGTCCAAGCTGATCATCTCTCTTTTACTTTGAAAGAAACTTTGGGAGCAGACGATAACTTTAGGAAACCGGAGCTCAAGATGAATACAGTTCAAGACTTTCTAGTAACCCTTAATTTCTTAGCATGCCTTTATGCCTACCAATGCTCGGGGAAAATAGATTTGCAACTGATCTTTGTAACAGTGCACAGGTACATATTTGTGACAAGCTCATATCCTGATTTGAGCACTGGGAATCACCATAATTGTCTCAGGTTAATCTAATTTCACATGCACGCTTTCATTATTTTGTTTCCTCAACTGCATTTTGGTCAGGAACTCTACTTATAAAATGAAGGAAAAATGAAAACCTGGAAACTTATTTCATAGGCTTGACACTTCTCAGTATTCTTTGAGAACATCTAAGAATTTGAGCTTTTGTTGGAATTGTAGAGAGGATGTGCCTTCTTCATTTAAGTGACTTTTCTTTGTCTTTTTTCCTAAATAGATCTGCCAAGGCTGTCATAATGCTATAGATCCTGAGGTTCAGCGTGTGACCTACAACAACTTCAACTGGCATGCTACACAGGAATGTTTCTTGTGTTCCTGTTGTAGCAAGTGTTTAATTGGCCAGAAGTTTATGCCAGTGGAAGGGATGGTCTTTTGCTCAGTGGAATGTAAGAAGAAGATGATGTCTTAAGGGGTGACATGCACAAAACTAAACAATGCTGTGTTCCAAAGGCTCTTGCATTTCTACTGTAAAATATACAGAATCGGGGCATTTAAAGGTATGGAAAGTACTAACTAGCATTTTCCCAAAGACTTGGGTTTTTCTTTAATGACTAATTCATGTCCTGTAATCTTCATTCCTCAGTTGTATCACTTTATTCTTTGGGATTTTGTTCCTGAGTCTTATGTTGAATGTCTTCAGATCCCAGAACTGTAGGAAAAAGTATGTTATGAACTCTATATGCTTTAAGGGAACTCTTCACTATGAAGGATCTTTTCACAGCATCCTTCTTAATGGAAGAAGAAAATGTGAATGTGCTTCATTTTTTTCTTACACAATCATGTAGCTTTTCCACTTCCAGTTTGATGAGTTATTTATGTCTCATGGCTTCCCTGCTTTCATCAAGCACTTTAGACAAGATGATCAGCTTTACTGCCACGTACAGTTTTGTTCACTAGACCTCAAGTGGGCAGGGAGAATGAAGTTTTTTTTAAAGCTGCATGTAGGCTTTTTACTCATGGTTGACACGTGGGTTGTTGAGAAATAGTAACTACTCTCACATCTAGTTTGTGAAGTACCTGCACCGCTGAAAAACTGGTTTAGCTCATGTTTCTTTTTACTGTTTTTCATGTGAAGAAGCTTTCATTTTATGAATATTGAAGCTACTTTGCAAGGGTTTCTTTTGCTTCTATCTTTGGTTTGGTTTGGGTTTGTTGACTTTGTTCTTATTGGGAGAGAAGGGGTGATGGTGGAGAAAATATAAGGGGAGATCCTACCCAATTTAAAAAAAAAAAAAATCCACTACAACTTGTGGAACTGGCTTCTGCTTCTTATGAATGTTCTTTTTGCATATTGTGCCTTTTGTCAGAGGAACATATGCATTCCCAAGGAAGTCATACTACAAAAGATTTGTACTTAAGGTTTTGAATTGTATGTTAACCAAAGCAGAAAGAAGCCTCTGCTAGAAGGTTTCCAGTTTTTGAATGAAAAATTCACCCCCATGTATTACCTTGGCTTATTAGATAAGCTAAATAAATCTATTCCTGTGGTGTTTGTCTTCTTTTCCTCCCCTTAAGGATTACAGATCTGCAGTGAGACTTGTTAGCTATCTCTGTGCTGCAGAGGGAATGGATCCTCTTTAGCCTCCAAAAAAATACTATGCAAGTTTTATGTTCAGCTTTAAGTTTTATGATGCTGATATTGTAACACTTACCAAATAAACATTGGTATTGCTCACTTGAATTGTCCTCTGATTCTGTTCTTGCTGAACTCCCTTTTATGGAGGGAGGCAAAGAGAAAGGGAAATATCCCTAAGCATCTGTTTGGCTTTGGCATTATTCCTAGCGAAACTTATGGCCTGTGATATTGTCAGGTGCTTATTGTTACATGCAATATTGTTGAGGCACTCAGTGGTACAAAATGATGAGTCTTGTTCAAATAAATATGTAACTTCAAAAGTTTGTGAACAAGAAGTAAATTCACACCACTAAGTTTTGTTCACATTCACTTATTCACGTAAGACTATTACTGAAAGCCATAATTTAGTTGTATTTCAAGTCATAGGACAAATATTGAGTTCAAACTTTAGCTGTGGAAATAGCTGGGTGCAGTGAAACTGAAGTGCTTTGTGATACTTTGTGTACAACAAATAAGACATTAGTGTGAGATTTGTACTTTGTATGTTGTGCAACTGGAGATGCAAGCTTTAGATCCATGTTCTGGAAGTATGTATGGCCCTTCTCAGGGATCCTCTGGATGAACCAAAAAGATTGTCTTGCAGCTCCTACCGATGGGTCTATGTTCTTGCCAAACTTGCAGTTTTAGACCAAGGGAAACCAGGACGCCTCAGTAAAAGAAAGTTTCTATTTTTTTCTATTTTTCTGTTCCTTTGTCTATATCTGGACATGCTGTGAGGTTGCCATCCCTGAGGGGAAAAATAAGGTCTAATTTAATGATTAACAGTGTTTGGCTTTTACTTGTCTTGAGTTCTTCTGTCCTCACCCACTTGCAAACATCTATTCTAGAAGGTGTAGCTGACCTTTATGAGTAACTTCTTGTAAAAAGATATTGGGCAATTTCCTTTTCCCTCCCTGGCCGCCTTCTGTAGCAGCTCTATTTCTCCTTAATGTGATTGGTAAGACTATCATTAATACAAGCACTTCTCACTTCGAGGCTTGCTCTGTGCAATGTTGTTTATGAAACTTTTATTGCTGTGTAACCTTCACTTAGGAGGATGAGCAGGCATTACCTCAGTACTTACTCATCCCCCCCAAGACAGAATTGTTGAGGAAACTGTTGTTGAACCAAACATCTCAACAGTGCATCTTTTGGGACTGGCTTTTTCCATGCCTCTCCTGAAGCATGCTGGCCTGCTGCCCTTAAGTGGCCTTTTCTAAGAAGCTTAATCCATGTCTACTCTCTTCTAGCTCTTTTTTCTGGAATCTGATGCATTTAGGAGTTTCTGCCATGGATAGCCCAAGTTTAATCTATGTCCTTGGACAACTGGAAAGAATTATTATAGTGAGCTCAAGTGTGATGTATAGGTGATAGAAACAAGACAAAGATATTGCTGTGTGACTGCACAGTAGATCCTGGGATAATTAGCACTTAATAGTTCTTCTAAGGAAGAAGGAAAGAACTTATGTTCCTGTGAATAACACTTCTACTAGAAGCTTTGATTGAAAACATGCATAGAAGGTTCATTCTGTGATCTATGTAATAATACTGGCAGTTATCTATTTTTTTTTTCTCTTGTATTTTTTGGCTATTTTGTCATGGAGAAATCTGTTTATCTTTGTAAGCTATGAATAGAAACTTGAAGTTTTTGCATACTTTAAGAATAGAAGTACATACTTTGCAGATAAAAAAATGTTTTAACTCTAGATATGAAAGCTGAAGATTTACCCTTAAAAGTAGATCTCTAGCTGGTAAGAAAGCTTTATAAATGCTCATTATAACTAATACTACTTTCAGGAGCAGTTAACTGTAAGCAAGAGGCAGCCTGAAGAGTCTCTTAAGCAGCTCTATTTGCCATACTACGGCCAGAGTATCATCACAGAATCGCATTGTACTTGGTTTTAACTCTGCAGATCATGGCTACCAAATGGATTCACAGCAGGAGTCAAGTTTATCTCTAGAGACTCTATCAGTATATATGAAAAGGAAAAGCCCAAATTCACCTTCAGAACGTAACTTTATACATTTACATTCAGCACTGTATTTCATGTGGCTACTGAGACAGCGTAGTATGGTATGACTCCAAGTTTGAGGTTTTTAAAGTGGAGCTGTGTTTTTGGCAAATGCCTGTGAAGAACCAGTAGGTTTGTATACAGTAGAACAGCTTAATAGGAATTGAGCAGAGGACTGGGAGGTAAACAATGGATGAGATAAATTCTTCTTTGGTAGTTCCAAACAACTTTCCCAACCCTTTTTTTTTCCTCGCTATTTTTTATCATATCTGGATAATCATACACCATGGTATGCAGCATTGCAGCAAGTTGTCTATACATACAAAATGAATATAATAATGTATATCTGAAGGTATTTAAATACATTTTTACTGCCTGTTCCATGGATCCCCATAAGTTCTTGTCTGTTCTAGTGCAGATGAATGGCTTTGAGGAGCCTTATGTGACATGCTGTATATCTTTTCCACAGAGGAGAATCCAGCAGCTGTGTCTGTCCTACAGAGTAGTGAATGCACGTTCATGAATGCAGCCTTTTTTCCTGAAGAAGTTTATGTGGGTGTTGACATAAGAAGCTATTATAACCACAATAGTGTTATTTTTTAATGGTTAATAAAGATTGGAATAGGAATAGAGCTTGTTAATAGTGATATAAAGCAGGATCTATGGACTGTTATTGTTATTAGCAAACAGACATGGTTCTGTGGGGTTGTTGAAGAATGTGAGCAATGCATTGGGAAGGTTCTCTTCAAAGTATCTTATTCAAACTGCTGAGTGACCTAAGAGGCATTGTTTGTTCTTTATCTCAGTTGAATGACAGCCACTTGGAGTATTTTTGACTGGCTCAAGCCAAGTAGTAGAGGGCATTAAGGAGACTATTCTGTCACTGACCTAATCAAGTCCACCTGTACAGTTTCCTCAGGGGAGCAGTGGAGTGGCTGTATGAGCATATCTAGCTCCTGCTGCTCTTCATGAGGTATAGCTGTGGATGAAGGACTTACAGCAAATTTAAGTTTTAACCTTTTATTAAACTGCTGTATGTAGTAAAACTGGCTTCTGGCTTTCCAAATGTTAGTGCTTCAATTGGAGTCTTGACAGTCTGAATGAAGACAGTGTTAATGCTGTTATAGCTCTTATAGTACAAAAACAACAAGGTTTTCCTTATTGGTTTATGTCTCACAGGAAAAAAAATGCCAATTATATGAAGCCTAGGTAAACCATTTCTTACTATGTGATGAGATAGATTCAGTGCTGAGTCTGTTTTGTACAGGGTGGTATCTTGGAGTGCACCCTAGAATGCAGATGCAGTTAGCTTTCATAGAATTATGGAATAGCTTGGGTCAGAAGGGACCTTAAATACTGCCTAGTTCCAACCTCCCTGCCAAGGACAACAGACCAGGCTGCCCTGGGCCCATCCAGCCTGCTCTTGAGCATTTCCAGGGATGGGGCATCCCTAGCTTCTCTGAACAGCCAGTGCCTCGCCACCCTTACAATAACACTTTTCTTCCTCATATCTAAACCTTCCCTCCTTTAGTTTAAAACTGTTTTCCCTTGTCCTATCACTATCTGCATATATAGAAAGTTGGTCTCTCTCCTGTTTATAAGCTTCTTTTAAGTACTCACAGGCTGCAATGAAGTCTCCCCGGAGTCTTTTCCAGGCTGAACAGCCTCAACCTTTCTTTGTAAGAGATTCCTCAGCCTTTTGATCATCCTTGTGGACCAACAGGAAATCTGCTAGACCTTAACATCTCTTCATGTGGTAAGACAGTAGAGTGTGCTATTTTATCCTAGAATTGACAGGATCTCAATCCAGCTGCTGCTGCGAGGCCTGCTTCCTGCCTACCCACGTCATTTTGGTTATAGTTTTCTGGATGAGACAGGATGGGTACGTTCACCTTCCCTAGTAGTGCTGGGTGAGCGAAGCAGTTGCTGCCAGAAATGGGAAGTGTGGATTCTAGATTGTCCTCAAGCTTTTTAACTCCAAATTCGGCCTCATGCTTTCTGGGGGATTGTCCAAGTTATTGAGCTGTGATGTCATCTCAGCGCAGCCCTCTTCATGACAGCTGTTGGAGGTTGGGCCTTGGAATTAAGCATGTCCTCATCAACCTTTGCTACAAATGAAACTAAGACTGGTTTTGAATGTTAGCTAAAATCCTTTTACACTGCTGAAACTGTCCCACTGCATCATTAGCAGTCAGCAGCAAGGTCACTCACAGTGAGGTTCAGTGGTTTCATTCAGAGCAATCCTGCAAATAGCTGCTTGCTGGTGATATCACATTGGAGACTCTACACTTACAGAGGCTGGAACCAATCAGCCACTTTCATATACTGCGTCTCCTACCCTGCTGCTCTGAAGAGCTAAGGCCAAAAATGCCTATAGCCCAATGCCTTCTGAATCTGCCTGTACTCACTCAATTCAGTTTACTAATTCAGTATGAAGCTTAAAATTAAGCGTGCTACCCCAGAAATCCCAGAAGTAGAGATCATCAGAAATCCAGGGAAAAGAGAGAGAAAAAAACCTTATTTTCTGAACTTTGACTAATGCGTTTGTATATTCAGTGTCTTTTCCCATTTAACAAAATGACAGATGGAAAAGCTTTGGGGAACCTCAGTCCAGAATCACAGGAGCTAGGAGGAGGCTCAGACTGCCACCCACTGGTCCCTGTTTAAACCATAGGGCACGAGGAGAGTGGCTCTTACTTTGCACCCAGGGGGTACTGCAAGCAGTACCTGCTGTGCTGTGCCAGCACCAGGGCACAGTGCTGGGGCTGCTTGTTGCTATGAGCAACCACAACAGAAAGTAACAGATCGGAGTTTCCCTCACTTCCTCTTCCCCACATGTGAAAAAACAACCCAAATAAGAAGAGGTATTTGCTACAGATTAAGCCTAGCATTGTTCAGCTTTGGCTTCTAGCCTAGCATTGTTGTATCCAGTTTATGAGGCACTCACTAGCCAAGCTTCATATATTTATTAACCTTTATTTTTTTAAAAAAGCACCATCTCGCTAAAATATTGAAAGTATTCACTGGTTGCCTTAGATGAGCTGTTTACATGCATCAAGCCTTGGTCTTTATGTTTGTGGCACGTGAAAGGCTGGCGGCAGCCCCATGGCGTTCTGCAGTCACCCAGCAGGTGCCGTGTGTGCTGCGCTGAGCTCGGGGGGGCGAGGCGAGGCCCTGGGAAGTCCTGAGCTGGGGAAAA